>NW_022985843.1:0-89192 GCF_902459505.1 Geotrypetes seraphini
CCTGGCCATTTAGACCCCTCTTATAGGGCTATCCAGCAAATTTTAAAGCATGAAGCTCTAGTTCTTGTCCTCACCGTCATCCGACCTCCTCCTAATGGGATGTAAATAGTCAGGGGCGACTCCTGGCCATTTAGATCCCTCTTCTGGGGCTATCCAGCACATTTTAAAGCACGAAGCTCTTGTTCTTGTCCTCACCGTCATCCGACCTCTTCCTAATGGGATGTAAATAATCAGGGACGACTCCTGGCCATTTAGATCCCTTTTCTGGGGCTATCCAGCACATTTTAAAGCACGAAGCTCTTGTTCTTGTCCTCACCGTCATCCGACCTCTTCCTAATGGGATGTAAATAGTCAGGGGCGACTCCTGGCCATTTAGATCTCTCTTCTGGGGCTATCCAGCACATTTTAAAGCATGAAGCTCTTGTTCTTGTTGTCACCGTCAACACTCTGCTGCCACAGTGATCTAAACAGTCAGGGGCGACTCCTGGACATTTAGATCCCTCTTCTTGGGCTATCCAGCACATTTTAAAGCATGAAGCTCTTGACCTTGTCGTCACAGTCAACTGACCTCTTCCCAAAGTGATGTAAATAGTCAGGGGCGACTCCTGGCCATTTAGATCCCTCTTCTGGGGCTATCCAGCACATTTTAAAGTACGAAGCTCTTGTTCTTGTCGTCACAGTCAACTGAACTCTTCCCAAAGTGATGTAAATAGTCAAGGGCGACTCCTGACCATTTAGATCCCTCTTCTGGGGCTATCCAGCACATTTTAAAGAACGAAGCTCTTGTTCTTGTTGTAACCGCCCACCTGCCAAAGTGATATAAACCGTCAGGGGTAACTACTGGCCATTTAGATCCCTCTTCTGGGGCTATCCAGCACATTTTAAAGCACAAAGCTCTTGTTTTTGTCCTCACCTTCAAACGACCTCTTCCTAATGGGATGTAAACAGTAAGGGGTGACTCCTGGCCATTTAGATCCCTCTTCTAGGGCTATCCAGCACATTTTAAAGCAAGAAGCTCTTGTTCTTGTTGTCACCGTCAACACTCTGCTGCCACAGTGATCTAAACAGTCAGGGGCGACTCCTGGCCATTTAGATCCCTCTTCTGGGGCTATCCAGCACATTTTAAAGTACGAAGCTCTTGTTCTTGTCGTCACAGTCAACTGACCTCTTCCCAAAGAGATATAAATAGTCAGGGGCGATTCCTGGCCATTTTGATCTCTCTTCTGGGGCTATCCAGCACATTTTAAAGCACGAAGCTCTTGTTCTTGTCCTCACCATCATCCTACCTCTTCCTAATGGGATGTAAATAGTCAGGGGCGACTCCTGGCCATTTAGATCCTTCTTCTATGGCTATCCAGCACATTTTAAAGCATGAAGCTCTTGACCTTGTCGTCACAGTCAACTGACCTCTTCCCAAAGTGATGTAAATAGTCAGGGGCGACTCCTGGCCATTTAGATCCCTCTTCTGGGGCTATCCAGCACATTTTAAAGAACGAAGCTCTTGTTCTTGTTGTAACCGCCCTCCTGCCAAAGTGATATAAACCGTCAGGGGTAACTACTGGCCATTTAGATCCCTCTTATAGGGCTATCCAGCAAATTTTAAAGCATGAAGCTCTAGTTCTTGTCCTCACCGTCATCCGACCTCCTCCTAATGGGATGTAAATAGTCAGGGGCGACTCCTGGCCATTTAGATCCCTCTTCTGGGGCTATCCAGCACATTTTAAAGCAAGAAGCTCTTGTTCTTGTTGTCACCGTCAACACTCTGCTGCCACAGTGATCTAAACAGTCAGGGGCGACTCCTGGCCATTTAGATCTCTCCTCTGGGGCTATCCGGCACATTTTAAAGCACGAAGCTCTTGTTCTTGTCCTCATCGTCATCCGACCTCTTCCTAATGGGATGTAAATAGTCAGGGGCGACTCCTGGCCATTCAGATCCTTCTTCTATGGCTATCCAGCACATTTTAAAGCACGAAGCTCTTATTTCTTGTCCTCACCGTCTTCCGACCTCTTCCTAATGGGATGTAAATAATCAGGGACGACTCCTGGCCATTTAGATCACTCTTCTGGGGCTATTCAGTGCATTTTAAAGAATGAAGCTGATGTTCTTGTCGTCACTGTCAACCGACCTCTTCCCAAAGTGAAGTAAATAGTCAGGGGCGACTCCTGGCCATTTAGACCCCTCTTATAGGGCTATCCAGCAAATTTTAAAGCATGAAGCTCTAGTTCTTGTCCTCACCGTCATCCGACCTCCTCCTAATGGGATGTAAATAGTCAGGGGCGACTCCTGGCCATTTAGATCCCTCTTCTGGGGCTATCCAGCACATTTTAAAGCACGAAGCTCTTGTTCTTGTCCTCACCGTCATCCGACCTCTTCCTAATGGGATGTAAATAATCAGGGACGACTCCTGGCCATTTAGATCCCTTTTCTGGGGCTATCCAGCACATTTTAAAGCACGAAGCTCTTGTTCTTGTCCTCACCGTCATCCGACCTCTTCCTAATGGGATGTAAATAGTCAGGGGCGACTCCTGGCCATTTAGATCTCTCTTCTGGGGCTATCCAGCACATTTTAAAGCATGAAGCTCTTGTTCTTCTTGTCACCGTCAACACTCTGCTGCCACAGTGATCTAAACAGTCAGGGGCGACTCCTGGACATTTAGATCCCTCTTCTTGGGCTATCCAGCACATTTTAAAGCATGAAGCTCTTGACCTTGTCGTCACAGTCAACTGACCTCTTCCCAAAGTGATGTAAATAGTCAGGGGCGACTCCTAGCCATTTAGATCCCTCTTCTGGGGCTATCCAGCACATTTTAAAGTACGAAGCTCTTGTTCTTGTCGTCAGTCAACTGAACTCTTCCCAAAGTGATGTAAATAGTCAAGGGCGACTCCTGACCATTTAGATCCCTCTTCTGGGGCTATCCAGCACATTTTAAAGAACGAAGCTCTTGTTCTTGTTGTAACCGCCCACCTGCCAAAGTGATATAAACCGTCAGGGGTAACTACTGGCCATTTAGATCCCTCTTCTGGGGCTATCCAGCACATTTTAAAGCACAAAGCTCTTGTTTTTGTCCTCACCTTCAAACGACCTCTTCCTAATGGGATGTAAACAGTAAGGGGTGACTCCTGGCCATTTAGATCCCTCTTCTAGGGCTATCCAGCACATTTTAAAGCAAGAAGCTCTTGTTCTTGTTGTCACCGTCAACACTCTGCTGCCACAGTGATCTAAACAGTCAGGGGCGACTCCTGGCCATTTAGATCCCTCCTCTGGGGCTATCCGGCACATTTTAAAGCACGAAGCTCTTGTTCTTGTCCTCACCGTCATCCGACCTCTTCCTAATGGGATGTAAATAGTCAGGGGCAACTCCTGGCCATTTAGATCCTTCTTCTATGGCTATCCAGCACATTTTAAAGCATGAAGCTCTTGACCTTGTCATCACAGTCAACTGACCTCTTCCCAAAGTGATGTAAATAGTCAGGGGCGACTCCTGGCCATTTAGATCCCTCTTCTGGGGCTATCCAGCACATTTTAAAGCACGAAGCTCTTGTTCTTGTCCTCACCGTCATCCGACCTCTTCCTAATGGGATGTAAATAGTCAGGGGCAACTCCTGGCCATTTAGATCCTTCTTCTATGGCTATCCAGCACATTTTAAAGCATGAAGCTCTTGACCTTGTCGTCACAGTCAACTGACCTCTTCTCAAAGTTATGTAAATAGTCAGGGGCAACTCCTGGCCATTTAGATCCCTCTTCTGGGGCTATCCAGCACATTTTAAAGTACGAAGCTCTTGTTCTTGTCGTCACAGTCAACTGACCTCTTCCCAAAGTGATATAAATAGTCAGGGGCGACTCCTGGCCATTTAGATCCCTCTTCTGGTGCTATCCAGCACATTTTAAAGAACGAAGCTCTTGTTCTTGTTGTAACTGCCCTCCTGCCAAAGTGATATAAACCGTCAGGGGTAACTACTGGCCATTTAGATCCCTCTTCTGGGCTATCCAGCACATTTTAAAGCCCAAAGCTCTTGTTCTTGTCCTCACCTTCAAACAACCTCTTCCTAATGGGATGTAAACAGTAAGGGGTGACTCCTGGCCATTTAGATCCCTCTTCTAGGGCTATCAAGCACATTTTAAAGCAAGAAGCTCTTGTTCTTGTTGTCACCGTCAACACTCTGCTGCCACATTGATCTAAACAGTCAGGGGCGACTCCTGGCCATTTAGATCTCTCCTCTGGGGCTATCCGGCACATTTTAAAGCACGAAGCTCTTGTTCTTGTCCTCATCGTCATCCGACCTCTTCCTAATGGGATGTAAACAGTCAGGGGCGACTCCTGGCCATTTAGATCCTTCTTCTATGGCTATCCAGCACATTTTAAAGCATGAAGCTCTTGCCCTTGTCGTCACAGTCAACTGACCTCTTCCCAAAGTGATGTAAATAGTCAGGGGCGACTCCTGGCCATTTAGATCCTTCTTCTAGTGCTATCCAGCACATTTTAAAGTACGAAGCTCTTGTTCTTGTCGTCACAGTCAACTGACCTCTTCCCAAAGTGATATAAATAGTCAGGGGCGATTCCTTGCCATTTTGATCCCTCTTATGGGGCTATCCAGCACATTTTAAAGCACGAAGCTCTTGTTCTTGTCCTCACCGTCATCCGACCTCTTCCTAATGGGATGTAAATAGTCAGGGGCGACTCCTGGCCATTTAGATCCTTCTTCTATGGCTATCCAGCACATTTTAAAGCATGAAGCTCTTGACCTTGTCGTAACCATCACTGCCCTCTTGCCAAAGATATGTAAATAGTTAGGGGCGACTCCTGGCCATTTAGATCCCTCTTCTGGGGCTATTCAGTGCATTTTAAAGAATGAAGCTCTTGTTCTTGTCGTCACTGTCAACCGACCTCTTCCCAAAGTGAAGTAAATAGTCAGGGGCGACTCCTGGCCATTTAGATCCCTCTTCTGGGGCTATCCAGCACATTTTAAAGCACGAAGCTCTTGTTCTTGTCCTCACCATCATCCGACCTCTTCCTAATGGGATGTAAATAGTAAGGGGCGACTTCTGGCCATTTAGATCCCTCTTCTGGGGCTATCCAGCACATTTTAAAGCATGAAGCTCTTGTTCTTGTCCTCACCGTCATCCGACCTCTTCCTAATGGGATGTAAATAGTCAGGGGCAACTCCTGGCCATTTACATCCTTCTTCTATGGCTATCCAGCACATTTTAAAGCATGAAGCTCTTGACCTTGTCGTCACAGTCAACTGACCTCTTCCCAAAGTGATGTAAATAGTCAGGGGCGACTCCTGGCCATTTAGATCCCTCTTCTGGGGCTATCCAGCACATTTTAAAGTACGAATTTCTTGTTCTTGTCGTCACAGTCAATTGACCTCTTCCCAAAGTGATATAAATAGTCATGGGCGATTCCTGGCCATTTTGATCTCTCTTCTGGGGCTATCCAGCACATTTTAAAGCACGAAGCTCTTGTTCTTGTCCTCACCGTCATCCGACCTCTTCCTAATGGGATGTAAATAGTCAGGGGCGACTCCTGGCCATTTAGATCCTTCTTCTATGGCTTCCCAGCACATTTTAAAGCACGAAGCTCTTGACCTTGTCGTCACTGTCAACCGAACTCTTCCCAATGGGATGTTAACAGTCAGAAGTGACTCCTGTTCATTTAGATCCCTTGTCTGGTGCTACAACTTTTGTTCTTCTCTTCACCGTCATCACTCTCTTGCCAAAGGTATGTAAATAGTCAGGGGCGACCCCTGGCCATTTAGATCCCTCTTCTGAGACTATCCAGCACATATTAAAGCATGAAGCTCTTGACCTTGTCGTCACCATCACCACCCTATTGCCAAAGGTATGTAAACAATTAGGGGCAACTCCTGGCCATTTAGATCCTTCTTCTGGGGCTCTCCAGCACATTTTAAAGCATGAAGCTCTTTTTCTTGTCGAAACTGCCCTCCTGCCAAAGTGATGTAAACAGGGGCAATCTCATATCAAACTTGGAACAAAGAAAATTTGCTCAAGCAGAGTTGAAACAAACATACAAACTGAGTCAAGTGTGGTGAAAAACCAGTTAAACTAATATCATTAATAAAGGGAACCATAGACTTCAAACATTCAGCACTGACGTGGTGATATTCATACTCCATTGAAACACCAAAGTCTATGGCACTTTGAAACAGCCTATTGATATTTACAAATAATGTCGACAATTACATCAACCTAGACTATAATGTAGCAAAAGTACTTAACTTGATCCAACGGGAGCTCAGCAGTTTCACCAATTGTAGCTTCTTCATGGGTTCAAAGACTTTTCCAGCCTGGTTTATCTATTTCAGCGGCAATATTTGACTATACCTAATGGACATCAAATGAAAGGTTTTAAAGCCTGCACAAGTTACATATAATATAACATTAGTTACAAGTTACTTTAATCCCTTGAAAATGACTAACAGCGTGCAGCACTTGATCTCGTCTTCATCGCCCTCTTGCCAAAGTAATGTAAACAGTGAAGGGCAACTCCTGGCCATTTAGATCCCTCATCTGTGGCTACAGCTCTTGTTCTTTTCACTGTCACCATCCTATTCCCAAAGGGATGTAAACAGTCAGGGGCGACTCCTTGCCATTTAGATCCCTCTTCTGGGGCTATCCAGCGTGCTTAAAAGCATGCAGCTCTTGTTCTTGTCGACACCATCAACCGACTTCTTTCCAAAGTGATGTAAATAGTCAGGGGCGACTCCTGGCCATTTAGATCCCTCTTCTGGGGCTATCCAGCACATTTTAAAGCACGAAGCTCTTGTTCTTGTCGTCACTCTCAACACTCTCCTGCCAAAGTGATGTAAACAGTCAGGGGCAATTCCTGACCATTTAGATCCCTCTTCTGGGGCTATCCAGCACATTTTAAAGCACGAAGCTCTTGTTCTTCTCGTCACTCTCAACACTCTCCTGCCAAAGTGATGTAAACAGTCAGGGGCGACTCCTGGCCATTTAGATCCCTCTTCTGGGGCTATCCAGCACATTTTAAAGCACGAAGCTCTTGTTCTTGTCGTCACTCTCAACACTCTCCTGCCAAAGTGATGTAAACAGTCAGGGGCGACTCCTGGCCATTTAGATCCCTCTTCTGGGGCTATCCAGCACATTTTAAAGCACGAAGCTCTTGTTCTTGTCGTCACTCTCAACACTCTCCTGCCAAAGTGATGTAAACAGTCAGGGGCGACTCCTGGCAATTTAGATCCCTCTTCTGGGGCTATCCAGCACATTTTAAAGCACGAAGCTCTTGTTCTTGTCGTCACTCTCAACACTCTCCTGCCAAAGTGATGTAAACAGTCAGGGGCGACTCCTGGCCATTTAGATCCCTCTTCTGGGGCTATCCAGCACATTTTAAAGCACGAAGCTCTTGTTCTTGTCGTCACTCTCAACACTCTCCTGCCAAAGTGATGTAAACAGTCAGGGGCGACTCCTGGCAATTTAGATCCCTCTTCTGGGGCTATCCAGCACATTTTAAAGCACGAAGCTCTTGTTCTTGTCGTCACTCTCAACACTCTCCTGCCAAAGTGATGTAAACAGTCAGGGGCGACTCCTGGCAATTTAGATCCCTCTTCTGGGGCTATCCAGCACATTTTAAAGCACGAAGCTCTTGTTCTTGTCGTCACTCTCAACACTCTCCTGCCAAAGTGATGTAAACAGTCAGGGGCGACTCCTGGCAATTTAGATCCCTCTCTGGGGCTATCCAGTGCATTTTAAAACACGAAGCTCTTGTTCTTGTCGTAACCGCCCTCCTGTCAAAGTGATGTAAACAGGGGCGAACTCATATCAAATTTGGAACAAAGAAAACTTGCTAAAGCAGAGTTGAATCAATCATACAAACTGAGACATGTGTGGTGAAAAACCAGGTAAACTAATATCATTAATTAAGGGAACCGTAGACGTCAAACACCCAGCACTGACGTGGTGATATTCATACTCCATTGAAACACCAAAGTCTATGGAACTTTGAAACAGGCTATTGCTATTTACAAATAATGTCGACAATTACATCAACCCAGACTATAATGTAGCAAAAGTACTTAACTTGATCCAACGGAAGCTCAGCCATTTCACCAATTGTAGCTTCCCCATTGTGTAAAGACTTCTCCAGCCTGGTTTATCTATTTCAGCATCTATATTTGCCTTTACCCAAGGGATAATATCAAATGAAAGATTTTATTTTTTATTTTTATAAATTTGAATATTTACAAATATCCAGTAATAGAAAGAAAAAAAAGGATAATCTCATAAGCAATACATAATTAATTATAGACAATTCCTTTTTAAGCCCACATAAATGGGGAGACACGATACATTTTCACAAAACAAATTACAGGATAAGATAAAGACAAGTACTTCTCGACTCACCCACGCGAGTCTGAAACCTTCCTTACTTTAGGGGGATTTTCAACTTTTCCTCATGAACTCAGGTCTGAAACGTTTAAGAAAAAAAAAATGCAATTCATTTCTGTTCTCGAGTAACTAAAAATTGTTGTAATTGAATAGGGTCCCAAAAACATATTCAATGTCTTGTAATTTAACAAGACATTTACAGAGAAATTTTAGGTAAGAAGATGCCTTAATTTCAAAAACTCTTTCCTCCTTAATTGAGTAGCTCTAGAGACATCAGGAAAAATTCTAACCAAATCTCCACAAAATTTTGTTAAATCTATTCCGTAAGCATCTGAAAACTTGGCTGTTCTCTAAAATGTAACTTTTCTTTCCCTCTCCAATATACTAAGCCCTCTAACCTCTCTTCATACTTTTTCTATAATTACATTGGAGTTCCGTTATTTCCCAATTCTTGTAAACCGTGCCAAGCTCCACGTTGTGGAGATGATGCGGTATATAAACCCAAGGTTTAGTTTAGTTTAGTGAAATAAAGTTTCATAATGAAAGATTTTAAAGCCTGTACCATTCTCTAAAGGTTTCAGCGAGGTTAGTTTATAGCCAATTATGCTGCTCTGAAAAAGACGACGGCAACTTTTCAAACCAACGCCACGTCACCCCTTGCTCAAAGCTGATCATCCTGCTCTTTTTCTGCACATTACTTCATCTGCATTATTATATTATGATACCAAACTCACCCTTTTCTCTCACTACTCATTTAGTCGCCTGAAGCTGGGTCTCTACCCTAGCCATTGTGCATTACATGTATGAGGCAATGCTCCATTAAAACAAAGGATAAACATTTCCCTACCCGTGTTTAATAGTATTGAACATTATTCCTAATTTACAAATGTCACCAATCACATGATGAAATACATTTCTAGATATGAACAAAACTGTCAAGCAGCTAATAAATGTGTTTTCCAAGACCTCAAACACCCGAGACATTACTTGAACTGAACTGATTTTGTGTTGTTATTGGGGTGACCTATTCATCATCAGTCTTGTTTGATTTTTAATGCAGACTATGATACCGTATTGTATCTATATGGTGCTGTACATAATAAATCATTTAGAAGAGCACTTAGCTTGTGGCCCGACAGCTACCTAGCCGTTTCACTGGTGTGTTTCTTCAGGATCAAAAGCTCTTATCAGTGTTATTCTGCATTAAAACACAAACTGCATAATTATTTCAATATTACATGAAAATCCTACGCGGACAGGTAGGCACAATGCAAGCAACACTAGTCCTCGTGCCCTGGATACAATCAGCGGACTCACAATTCATGAGGATACAGTGCATTCATCCTTCTCCTGCATCCCAACATTTCTTTGATGAATCGGGCATCTTCAAGGTGATGAGTAGAAAAGTTGTAATGGAGAGCTGTAGAAAATCCGACCGATGGGAACGGGCGGAGACTAAAGACTGGGGATTAGGATAAAGCAGGAGGAAATGGGTAGTGCTCGTGCATGCCCGGTGGGGCCCTGGGCACTGCACGTGCTCAGAGGGGAAAAAAAAAAATCTGATCTATTGGAGAGCTTATCTGCAAATGGGAGCTAATGGGACATCACCCATATGTGGCTGACTCATCCTGCTTGTCCCAGGAGAACCATTTTTAAAGTGTCAATAATTAACTACCTTTACCTGAATTATAAATAACTTTTCTGAAACCATTCATAATAGTTATTACAATATAATACTGATGTGACTTTATCTAATTATTATTAAATTTAATTAATTACTGTTATAATAAATACCTTATGATATTAATTGCCAAAGATCCATATATGAACTACGTATGAAAATAATAACAATAATATGTAACTGACATGATTGGACATATTAAAAACTTTAATATATTTGATGTTATATTAGAAAGAAATTCAAGTGATGTATTTAATTTCAAATGTTTTATTATTTGTACACTTGATGTAAGATTAAAAATGAATAAAGAATTAAAAAAAATTTATACTGATAAATTAATTAATCTTATTCATTGTTAATTTAACTCTATTCATGTCATTGATAAATTATTTGATTGACTCTATTAAACATTACTAATAAAATGTAAATTTCTACTATTGATTTAAAAAGATAAATAGTAAAAATTATTCATCTTATAAACTGGAACTCAATTGCTTAATTAATGTTAATTTTATTAAAAGCTCTATTATTTGTTAGCAGAAGAATACCTGAAGGATATTGCTCCACAATCTGTATAAATAAGTGTAAATTTAAACTGCCCCAAATTTCACCATAAAACTTGCTACTGACACTGCCCACATTATGGTAAAACAACTAGGAGTGACTCCAATAGGGAGTGTTTCATGATAAACCATTGGTTTTGAGGTCCTTTCCTCTGCTTTCTAATATTATGTTTTGGGATTTTGGTTATAGTTTTATTTCATTGGACAGAACTAAATGCGTGTAAGCATTTAATTGCCCTATATGCTTTAGGAATCAAACCATTAAATCTAACTGGTTTGTTTTACCATAATGTGGGTAGTGTCAGTAGCAAGTTTTCATGGTGAAATTTGGGTGCAGTTTAAATTTAAACTTATTAATACAGATTGTGGAGCAATATCCTTCAAGTATTCTTCTGCTAACAAGTAATAGAGCTTTGAATAAAATTAACTATAATTAAGCAATTGAGTTCCAGTATAAGATGAATAATGTTTACTATTTATCTTTTTAAATCAATAGTAGAAATTTACATTTTATTAGTAATGTTTAATAGTCAATCAAATGATTTATCAATGACATGAATGGAGTTAAATTAACAATGAATAAGATTAATTAATTTATCAGAGTATAAATTTTTTTAATGTTTTATTCATTTTTATCTTACATCAAGTGTACAAATAATAAAACATTTGAAATTAAATACATCACTTGAATTTCTTTCTAATATAACATCAAATATATTAAAGTTTTTAATATGTCCAATCATGTCAGTTACATATTAGTTATTATTTTCATACATAGTTCATATATGGATCTTTGGCAATTAATATCATAAGATATTTATTATAACAGTAATTAATTAAATTTAATAATAATTAGATAAAGTCACATCAGTATTATATTGTAATAACTATTATGAATGGTTTCAGAAAAGTTATTTATAATTCAGGTAAAGGTAGTTAATTATTGGCACTTTAAAAATGGTTCTCCTGGGACAAGCAGGATGAGTCAGCCACATATGGGTGATGTCCCATCAGCTCCCATTTGCAGATAAGCTCTCCAATAGCTCTGATTTTTTTTTTTCCCCTCTGAGCATGTGCAGTGCCCAGGGCCCCACCGGGCATGCACGAGCACTACCCATTTCCTCCTGCTTTACCCTAATCCCCAGTCTTTAGTCTCCGCCCGTTCCCATCGGTCGGATTTTCTACAGCTCTCCATTACAACTTTTCTACTCATCACCTTGAAGATGCCCGATTCATCAAAGAAATGTCTGGGATGCAGGAGAAGGATGAATGCACTGTATCCTCATGAATTGTGAGTCCGCTGATTGTATCCAGTGCACGAGGACTAGTGTTGATTGCATTGTGCCTACCTGTCCCCGTAGGATTTTCATGTAATATTGAAATAATTATGCAGTTTGTGTGTTTTAATGCAGAAAAACACTGATAAGAGCTTTTGCCCCTGAAGAAACACACCAGTGAAACGGCTAGGTAGCTGTCGGGCAACAAGCTAAGTGCTCTTCTAAATTATTTATTATGTACAGCACCATATATATACACAATACGGTATCATAGTCTGCATTAAAAATCAAACAAGACCGATGATGAATAGGTCACCCCAGTAACGACACAAAATCAGTTAAGTAGTGTCTCAGGTGTTTGAGGTCTTGGTAAACACATTTATTAGTTACTTGACAGTTTTGTTCGTATCAAGTTACATGTGACATGATTAGTTGAACAAGCTATTTTTCTAGTAATCCCTTAGGATTATACATTTCTAGATCTACGCATTAGGAAATGGTGTAGAAGCAGAAAGTTCTAAACACAACCATCAAATGCACAACGTATGTGTACAGAACTGGATCTGGTTAAAGTGGACCAATATTATAACAAGAAGGGTGGGGACCTCAAACACCCAAACGTGCTGGGGTCATGAATATCATCACCGGTCTCCAAACACCTTCTTGCAATCTAAAGTGGGGGTTTTTGATTTTTTACTCTCAAGCTTAATTCACAACCGAAAAATTAGTGGTTAATCTGTACAGTTGCAAGTTGTTCAAACAAGAGAAACACAGCTTTACCTACTCTCGGAGGGTCATCCGTTTCACATATTGTTTTTTCTGAGGTTAGTGTTTCTGAAACCTGATATACAGGTGTAGTGTAGTTAGCTTGCAACCATCTAGAAAAATAAAAATCACATTAAAATTAGATTGCCAGGAAAATGACTAAAAGCGTTCTTGTTCTGGTCATCACCGCCCTCTTGCCAAAGTGATGTAAAAAGACAGGATTGACCCTGACCATTTAGGTCAAGGGCTATCCAGCGCAAAGAGATGCGCAGCTCTTATTCTTGTCTCTGCTCTCTTGCCAAATTGATGTAAACAAATGGCCAGGAGTCGCCCCTGACTGTTTACATCACTTTGGCAAGAGGACAGTGACAACAAGAACATGAGCTACATGCTTTAACTGTGCTGGATAGTCCCAGACGAGGGATCAATTGGCCAGGAGTCGATACCGACTATTAACATCACTTTGGCAAGACAGCGGACACAACAAGAACAAGAGCAGTGCGCAGGATTGCCCAAGGGTCTTTGGCTTGAGGGCGGTGATGACAAGAACAAGAGCCGTATGCTTTTAAGTGCGCTGGATAGCCCCAGACCCTTTAGCAAGAGGGCAGTGACGACAACAAGAGCCGTATGCTTTTAAGTGTGCTGGATAGCCCCAGACCTTTTGGCAAGAGGGCAGTGACGACAAGAACAAGAGCTGTATGCTTTTAAGTGCGCTGGATAGCCCCCAGACTCTTTTAGCAAGAGGACAGTGATGACAAGAACAAGAGCTGTATGCTTTTAAGTGCGCTGGATAGCCCCCAGACTCTTTTAGCAAGAGGACAGTGATGACAAGAACAAGAGCTGTATGCTTTTAAGTGCGCTGGATAGCCCCAGACTCTTTTAGCAAGAGGACAGTGATGACAAGAACAAGAGCTGTATGCTTTTAAGTGCGCTGGATAGCCCCCAGACCCTTTGGCAAGAGGGCAGTGATGGCAAGAACAAGAGCTGTATGCTTTTAAGTGTGCTGGATAGCCCCAGACCTTTTGGCAAGAGGGCAGTGATTACAAGAACAAGAGCTGTATGCTTTTAAGTGCGCTGGATAGCCCCAGAGTCTTTGGCAAGAGGGCAGTGACGACAAGAACAAGAGCTGTATGCTTTTAAGTGCGCTGGATAGCCCCAGAGTCTTTGGCAAGAGGGCAGTGACGACAAGAACAAGAGCTGAACACTTAAGACCACTGGATAGCCCCCAGACCCTTTGGCAAGAGGGCAGTGACGACAAGAACAAGAGCTGTATGCTTTTAAGTGCGCTGGATAGCCCCAGAGTCTTTGGCAAGAGGGCAGTGACGACAAGAACAAGAGCTGAACACTTAAGAGCACTGGATAACCCCCAGACCTTTTGGCAAGAGGGCGGTGATGACAAGAACAAGAGTTGTATGCTTTTAAGTTTGCTGGATAGCCCCCAGACTCTTTAGCAAGAGGGCAGTGACGACAAGAACAAGAGCTGTATGCTTTTAAGTGTGCTGGATAGCCCCCAGACCCTTTAGCAAGAGGGCAGTGACGACAAGAACAAGAGCTGTATGCTTTTAAGTGTGCTGGATAGCCCCCAGACCCTTTGGCAAGAGGGCAGTGACGACAAGAACAAGAGCTGTATGCTTTTAAGTTTGCTGGATAGCCCCCAGACCATTTAGCAAGAAGGCAGTGACGACAAGAACAAGAGCTGTATGCTTTTAAGTGCGCTGGATAGCCCCCAGACTCTTTTAGCAAGAGGGCAGTGACGACAAGAACAAGAGCTGTATGTTTTTAAGTGCGCTGGATAGCCCCCAGACTCTTTTAGCAAGAGGGTAGTGACGACAAGAACAAGAGCTGTATGCTTTTAAGTGCGCTGGATAGCCCCCAGACTCTTTTAGCAAGAGGGCAGTGACAACAAGAACAAGAGCTGTATGCTTTTAAGTGCGCTGGATAGCCCCAGACTCTTTTAGCAAGAGGGCAGTGACGACAAGAACAAGAGCTGTATGCTTTTAAGTGTGCTGGATAGCCCTAGACCTTTTGGCAAGAGGGCAGTGATGACAAGAACAAGAGCTGTATGCTTTTAAGTGTGCTGGATAGCCCCCAGACCATTTAGCAAGAAGGCAGTGATGACAAGAACAAGAGCTGTATGCTTTTAAGTGCGCTGGATAGCCCCAGACTCTTTTAGCAAGAGGGCAGTGATGACAAGAACAAGAGCTGTAAGCTTTTAAGTGTGCTGGATAGCCCCAGACCTTTTGGCAAGAGGGCAGTGATGACAAGAACAAGAGCTGTATGCTTTTAAGTGTGCTGGATAGCCCCCAGACCATTTAGCAAGAAGGCAGTGACGACAAGAACAAGAGCTGTATGCTTTTAAGTGCGCTGGATAGCCCCAGACTCTTTTAGCAAGAGGGCAGTGATGACAAGAACAAGAGCTGTAAGCTTTTAAGTGTGCTGGATAGCCCCAGACCTTTTGGCAAGAGGGCAGTGACAACAAGAACAAGAGCTGAACACTTAAGAGCACTGGATAGCCCCCAGACCCTTTGGCAAGAGGGCAGTGATGGCAAGAACAAGAGCTGTATGCTTTTAAGTGCGCTGGATAGCCCCAGACTCTTTTAGCAAGAGGGCAGTGATGACAAGAACAAGAGCTGTAAGCTTTTAAGTGTGCTGGATAGCCCCAGACCTTTTGGCAAGATAGCAGTGATGACAAGAACAAGAGCTGTATGCTTTTAAGTGTGCTGGATAGCCCCAGACCTTTTGGCAAGAGGGCAGTGACAACAAGAACAAGAGCTGAACACTTAAGAGCACTGGATAGCCCCCAGACCCTTTGGCAAGAGGGCAGTGATGGCAAGAACAAGAGCTGTATGCTTTTAAGTGTGCTGGATAGCCCCAGACCTTTTGGCAAGAGGGCAGTGATTACAAGAACAAGAGCTGTATGCTTTTAAGTGCGCTGGATAGCCCCAGAGTCTTTGGCAAGAGGGCAGTGACGACAAGAACAAGAGCTGTATGCTTTTAAGTGCGCTGGATAGCCCCAGAGTCTTTGGCAAGAGGGCAGTGACGACAAGAACAAGAGCTGAACACTTAAGAGCACTGGATAGCCCCCAGACCCTTTGGCAAGAGGGCAGTAATTACAAGAACAAGAGCTGTATGCTTTTAAGTGCGCTGGATAGCCCCAGAGTCTTTGGCAAGAGGGCAGTGACGACAAGAACAAGAGCTGTATGCTTTTAAGTGCGCTGGATAGCCCCAGAGTCTTTGGCAAGAGGGCAGTGACGACAAGAACAAGAGCTGTATGCTTTTAAGTGCGCTGGATAGCCCCAGAGTCTTTGGCAAGAGGGCAGTGACGACAAGAACAAGAGCTGAACACTTAAGAGCACTGGATAACCCCCAGACCTTTTGGCAAGAGGGCGGTGATGACAAGAACAAGAGCTGTATGCTTTTAAGTTTGCTGGATAGCCCCCAGACCCTTTGGCAAGAGGGCAGTGACGACAAGAACAAGAGCTGTATGCTTTTAAGTTTGCTGGATAGCCCCCAGACCATTTAGCAAGAAGGCAGTGACGACAAGAACAAGAGCTGTATGCTTTTAAGTGCGCTGGATAGCCCCCAGACTCCTTTAGCAAGAGGGCAGTGACGACAAGAACAAGAGCTTTATGCTTTTAAGTGCGCTGGATAGCCCCCAGACTCTTTTAGCAAGAGGGCAGTGACAACAAGAACAAGAGCTGTATGCTTTTAAGTGCGCTGGATAGCCCCAGACTCTTTTAGCAAGAGGGCAGTGATGACAAGAACAAGAGCTGTATGCTTTTAAGTGTGCTGGATAGCCCCAGACCTTTTGGCAAGAGGGCAGTGATGACAAGAACAAGAGCTGAACACTTAAGAGCACTGGATAGCCCCCAGACCCTTTGGCAAGAGGGCAGTGATGACAAGAACAAGAGCTGAACACTTAAGAGCACTGGATAGCCCCCAGACCCTTTGGCAAGAGGGCAGTGATGACAAGAACAAGAGCTGAACACTTAAGAGCACTGGATAGCCCCCAGACCCTTTGGCAAGAGGGCAGTGATGGCAAGAACAAGAGCTGTATGCTTTAAAGTGTGCTGGATAGCCCCAGACCTTTTGGCAAGAGGGCAGTGATGACAAGAACAAGAGCTGTATGCTTTTAAGTGTGCTGGATAGCCCCAGACCTTTTGGCAAGAGGGCAGTGACAACAAGAACAAGAGCTGAACACTTAAGAGCACTGGATAGCCCCCAGACCCTTTGGCAAGAGGGCAGTGATGGCAAGAACAAGAGCTGTATGCTTTTAAGTGTGCTGGATAGCCCCAGACCTTTTGGCAAGAGGGCAGTGATGACAAGAACAAGAGCTGTATGCTTTTAAGTGCGCTGGATAGCCCCAGAGTCTTTGGCAAGAGGGCAGTGACGACAAGAACAAGAGCTGTATGCTTTTAAGTGCGCTGGATAGCCCCCAGACCCTTTGGCAAGAGGGCAGTGACGACAAGAACTGTATGCTTTTAAGTGTGCTGGATAGCCCCAGACCTTTTGGCAAGAGGGCAGTGATGACAAGAACAAGAGCTGTATGCTTTTAAGTGCGCTGGATAGCCCCAGAGTCTTTGGCAAGAGGGCAGTGACGACAAGAACAAGAGCTGTATGCTTTTAAGTGCGCTGGATAGCCCCCAGACCCTTTGGCAAGAGGGCAGTGACGACAAGAACTGTATGCTTTTAAGTGTGCTGGATAGCCCAAGACCTTTTGGCAAGAGGGCAGTGATTACAAGAACAAGAGCTGTATGCTTTTAAGTGCGCTGGATAGCCCCAGACTCTTTAGCAAGAGGGCAGTGACGACAAGAACAAGAGCTGTATGCTTTTAAGTTTGCTGGATAGCCCCCAGACTCTTTAGCAAGAGGGCAGTGACGACAAGAACAAGAGCTGTATGCTTTTAAGTGCGCTGGATAGCCCCCAGACTCTTTTAGCAAGAGGGCAGTGACGACAAGAACAAGAGCTGTATGCTTTTAAGTGCGCTGGATAGCCCCCAGACTCTTTTAGCAAGAGGGCAGTGACGACAAGAACAAGAGCTGTATGCTTTTAAGTGCGCTGGATAGCCCCCAGACTCTTTTAGCAAGAGGGCAGTGACGACAAGAACAAGAGCTGTATGCTTTTAAGTGCGCTGGATAGTCCCCAGACTCTTTTAGCAAGAGGGCAGTGACGACAAGAACAAGAGCTGTATGCTTTTAAGTGCGCTGGATAGTCCCCAGACTCTTTTAGCAAGAGGGCTGTGACGACAAGAACAAGAGCTGTATGCTTTTAAGTGTGCTGGATAGCCCCAGACCTTTTGGCAAGAGGGCAGTGACAACAAGAACAAGAGCTGAACACTTAAGAGCACTGGATAGCCCCCAGACCCTTTGGCAAGAGGGCAGTGATGACAAGAACAAGAGCTGTAAGCTTTTAAGTGTGCTGGATAGCCCCAGACCTTTTGGCAAGAGGGCAGTGACGACAAGAACAAGAGCTGTATGCTTTTAAGTGTGCTGGATAGCCCCAGACCTTTTGGCAAGAGGGCAGTGACAACAAGAACAAGAGCTGAACACTTAAGAGCACTGGATAGCCCCCAGACCCTTTGGCAAGAGGGCAGTGATGGCAAGAACAAGAGCTGTATGCTTTTAAGTGTACTGGATAGCCCCAGACCTTTTGGCAAGAGGGCAGTGATTACAAGAACAAGAGCTGTATGCTTTTAAGTGCGCTGGATAGCCCCAGAGTCTTTGGCAAGAGGGCTGTGACGACAAGAACAAGAGCTGTATGCTTTTAAGTGCGCTGGATAGCCCCAGAGTCTTTGGCAAGAGGGCAGTGACGACAAGAACAAGAGCTGAACACTTAAGAGCACTGGATAGCCCCCAGACCCTTTGGCAAGAGGGCAGTGACGACAAGAACAAGAGCTGTATGCTTTTAAGTGTGCTGGATAGCCCCAGACCTTTTGTCAAGAGAGCAGTGCTTACAAGAACAAGAGCTGTATGCTTTTAAGTGCGCTGGATAGCCCCAGAGTCTTTGGCAAGAGGGCAGTGACGACAAGAACAAGAGCTGAACACTTAAGAGCACTGGATAACCCCCAGACCTTTTGGCAAGAGGGCGATGATGACAAGAACAAGAGCTGTATGCTTTTAAGTTTGCTGGATAGCCCCTAGACTCTTTAGCAAGAGGGCAGTGACGACAAGAACAAGAGCTGTATGCTTTTAAGTGTTCTGGATAGCCCCCAGACCCTTTGGCAAGAGGGCAGTGACGACAAGAACAAGAGCTGTATGCTTTTAAGTGTGCTGGATAGCCCCAGACCTTTTGGCAAGAGGGCAGTGACGACAAGAACAAGAGCTGTATGCTTTTAAGTGTGCTGGATAGCCCCAGACCTTTTGGCAAGAGGGCAGTGACGACAAGAACAAGAGCTGTATGCTTTTAAGTGTGCAGGATAGCCCCAGACCTTTTGGCACGAGGGCAGTGACGACAAGAACAAGTGCTGCATGCTTTTAAGTGTGCTGGATAGCCCCCAGACCCTTTGGCAAGAGAGCAGTAACGACAAGAACAAGAGGTGTATGCTTTTAAGTGCGCTGGATAGCCCCAGACTCTTTGGCAAGAGGACAGTGACGACAAGAGTAAGAGCTGCACACTTAAGAGCGCTGGATAGCCCCCAGACCCTTTAGCAAGAGGGCAGTGACGACAAGAACAAGAGCTGTATGCTTTAAAGTGTGCTGGATAGCCCCAGACCTTTTGGCAAGAGGGCAGTGATGACAAGAACAAGAGCTAAACACTTAAGAGCACTGGATAGCCCCCAGACCCTTTGGCAAGAGGGCAGTGATGACAAGATCAAGAGCTGCATGCTTTTAAGTGCGCTGGATAGCCCCAGACTCTTTGGCATGAGGGCGGTAACAAGAACAAGAGCTGCAAGCTTTTAAGTGTGCAGGATAGCCCCAGACAAGGGATCTAAATGGCCAAGAGTCCCCCCCCAATTAGATATCTCACCTAGGGCTATCCAGCACACTTAGTGTGCAGCTTTTGTTCTTGTCGTCATCACCCTCTTGCCAAAGAGTCTCGGGCTATCCAGCGCCCTTTTGTTCAGCTCATGTTCTTGGCCATCACCATCACTGCCCTCTTGCCAAAGTGATGTAAACAAATGACCAGGAGTCGCCCCTGACTTTACATCATGTTGTAAAGTGGGCAGTGATGGTGACGGCGAGAACAAGAGCTGAATGCTTTTAAGTTTGCTGGATAGCCCCCAGACCCTTTAGCAAGAGGGCAGTGATGACAAGAACAAGAGCCGAATGCTTTTAAGTTTGCTGGATAGCCCCCAGACCCTTTAGCAAGAGGGCAGTGATGACAAGAACAAGAGCCGAATGCTTTTAAGTTTGCTGGATAGCCCCCAGACCCTTTAGCAAGAGGGCAGTGATGACAAGAACAAGAGCCATATGCTTTTAAGTGCGCTGGATAGCCCCAGACTCTTTGGCAAGAGGGCGGTGATGACAAGAACAAGAGCTGTATGCTTTTAAGTGCGCTGGATAGCCCCATAGTCTTTGGCAACAGGGTGGTGACAAGAACAAGAGCTGGACTCAAATGCACTGGTTAGCCCCCAGATAAGGGATCAAAATGGCCAGGAGTCGCCCCTGATTAGATACCTCGTCTGGGGCTATTCAGTCCATTTTTTAGTTCAATCATTTTTATTGAAATGTACAATTTTTTGTATAATAATAAACATCCAGAGAATTGACCAGTCTGCTCATGTTCTCGCCATCACCATCATCGCTCTCTTGCCACTGTGATGTAAATAAATGGCCAGGAGTCGCCCCTGACTTTACACCAGTTTGGCAAGAGGGCGGTGATGACAAGAAGAGCTGTATGCTTTTAAACGTGGCTAGCACCCATACCAGGGATCTAAATGGCCAGGAATTGACCCTGACCGTTGACATCACTTTGTCAAGCAGGTGGTGACAAGAACAAGAGCTGTATGCTTTTAAGTTTGCTGGATAGCCCCCAGACCCTTTAGCAAGAGGGCAGTGATGACAAGAACAAGAGCTGTATGGTTTTAAGTTTGCTGGATAGCACCCAGACCCTTTTAGCAAGAGGGCAGTGACGACAAGAACAAGAGCTGTATGCTTTTAAGTTTGCTGGATAGCCCTCAGACCCTTTTAGCAAGAGGGCAGTGACGACAAGAACAAGAGCTGTATGCTTTTAAGTTTGCTGGATAGCCCTCAGACCCTTTTAGCAAGAGGGCAGTGACGACAAGAACAAGAGCTGTATGCTTTTAAGTTTGCTGGATAGCCCTCAGACCCTTTTAGCAAGAGGGCAGTGACGACAAGAACAAGAGCTGTATGCTTTTAAGTTTGCTGGATAGCCCCCAGACCCTTTAGCAAGAGGGCAGTGACGACAAGAACAAGAGCTGTATGCTTTTAAGTGCGCTGGATAGCCCCAGACCCTTTTAGCAAGAGGGTGGTGATGACAAGAACAAGAGGTGTATGCTTTTAAGTGCACTGGATAGCCCCAGACCCTTTTAGCAAGAGGGCGGTGACGACAAGAACAAGAGCTGTATGCTTTTAAGTGTGCTGGATAGCCCCAGAGTCTTTGGCAACAGGATGGTGACAAGAACAAGAGCTGTATGCTTTTAAGTGCGCTGGATAGCCCCAGACCCTCTTTGCAAGAGGGCGGTGACGACAAGAACAAGAACTGTATGCTTTTAAACATGGCTAGCACCCATACCAGGGATCTAAATGGCCAGGAATTGACCCTGACCGTTGACATCACTTTGTCAAGCAGGTGGTGACAAGATCAAGAGCTGCATGCTTTTAAGTGCGCTGGATAGCCCCAGACCATTTTTGCAAGAGGGCAGTGACGACAAGAACAAGAGCTGTATGCTTTTAAGTGTGCTGGATAGCCCCAGAGTCTTTGGCAACTGGATGGTGACAAGAACAAGAGCTGTATGCTTTTAAGTGCGCTGGATAGCCCCAGACCCTTTTTGCAAGAGGGCGGTGACGACAAGAACAAGAGCTGTATGCTTTTAAGTGCGCTGGATAGCCCCAGTCCCTTTTTGCAAGAGGGCGGTGACGACAAGAACAAGAGCTGTATGCTTTTAAGTTTGCTGGATAGCCCCCAGACCCTTTAGCAAGAGGGCAGTGACGACAAGAACAAGAGCTGTATGCTTTTAAGTGTGCTGGATAGCCCCAGAGTCTTTGGCAACAGGATGGTGACAAGAACAAGAGCTGTATGCCTTTAAGTGCGCTGGATAGCCCCAGACCCTTTTTGCAAGAGGGCGGTGACGACAGGAACAAGAGCTGTATGCTTTTAAACGTGGCTAGCACCCATACCAGGGATCTAAATGGCCAGGAATTGACCCTGACCGTTGACATCACTTTGTCAAGCAGGTGATGACAAGAACAAGAGCTGCATGCTTTTAAGTGCGCTGGATAGCCCCAGACCCTTTTTGCAAGAGGGCAGTGATGACAAGAACAAGAGCTGTATGCTTTTAAGTGCGCTGGATAGCCCCAGACCCTTTTTGCAAGAGGGCGGTGACGACAAGAACAAGAGCTGTATGCTTTTAAGTTTGCTGGATAGCCCCCAGACCTTTTAGCAAGAGGGCAGTGACGACAAGAACAAGAGCTGTATGCTTTTAAGTGCGCTGGATAGCCCCCAGACCCTTTAGCAAGAGGGCAGTGACGACAAGAACAAGAGCTGTATGCTTTTAAGTGCGCTGGATAGCCCCAGACTCTTTTAGCAAGAGGGCAGTGACAAGAGCTGCATGCTTTTAAGTGCACTGGATAGCCCCAGACCCTTTTTGCAAGAGGGCGGTGACGACAAGAACAAGAGCTGCATGCTTTTAAGTGCGCTGGATAGCCCCAGACCCTTTTTGCAAGAGGGCGGTGACGTCAAGAACAAGAGCTGTATGCTTTTAAACGTGGCTAGCACCTGTACCAGGGATCTAAATGGCCAGAAGTCCACCTGACCGTTTTGCATCACTCTAGCAAGAGGGCGATGACCGTGACGAGAACATGAGCTGCATGCTTTTAAGTGTGTACAGGTGCGTAGCAGTTTGAAATATTACAGAAACTCTGCTCAGCCCCAGCCAAAATATTCTAAACAGCCGTGTTTGGGAGCAACCATAAAATTGCAACTCCTGGCCATTTAGATCTCTCGTGGGGGCCGTTCAGTAAACTTAAAATCATACAGCTCTCGTTTTTGTCACCACCGCCCACTTGCCAAAGTGGTGTAAACATTCAGAAGCGACTCCTGGCCTTTTAGATCCCTCGTCAGGGGCTATCGAGCGCACTAAGCGTGCAGCTGTTCTTCTCATCACCACCCTCTTGATAAAGTGATGGACACAGTCCGGGTCGACTCCTGGCCATTTAGATCCCTCGTCTGGGGCTATCCAGCATGCAGCTCTTGTTCTTGCCTTCACCGCCATCTTGCCAAAGTGATGTAAACAAATGGCCAGGAGTCGCCCCTGACTTTACACCACTTTGGCAAAAGGGCGGTGAAGGCGAGAGCAAGAGCTGCATGCTGGATAGCCCCAGTTGAGGGATCTAAATGGCCAGGAGTGGCTTCTGAATGTTTACATCACTTTGGCAAGAGGACAGTGACAGCTACGATAAGAACAAGAGCTGCACACTTTAAGTGCTTTGGATAGCCCCAGAAGTCGAACCTGAGCATTTACATCACTTTGGCAAGAGGATGTGACAGTGACAAGAACAAGAGCTGCATGCTTTTAAGTGCGTACCAGTTTGAAATGTTACAGAAGAGTCATGAATACTTATCTTTCAATGTTGCTCCTCTACATTCAAACTACTTTTTTCTGCCGAACACCTCCTACTAGAATTCAACTCCACTCTGCTCTTATGTGGCAAGTCTGCTCAGCCCAAGCCAACGGTGTTTCGCTAAGCTGCATCAGGGCATCCAAGGCTGCACAAGAACAATTAAAAAAGTAGATAACCACAAGACATTTAAACATTCCTTAATTCATTCAAAGAACAAAACGCAGTACTTAGGCACATAAACTCCGTGCTCACAGGCATTGAGGTGCTCCCTCAAAAGCGGGACATTCCAGAATCTCAAACAGGAAGCAAGTTTCCGGAATCTCAGAGAGTAACAAGATTCTAGAACCCCAAAGAGTAGCAACATGCTACTGATCCAGGGTAAGCAGAGGCTTCCCCCAGTCTACAGACTTTTCCTCCAGGAATTTGTCCAAACCTTTCTTAAAACCAGCTACACTATCCACCTTTACCACAACCTCCAGAGCGAAACAAATATTTCCTCCTACTGGTTTTAAAGGTATTTCCCTACAGTGTGGCATGGAAAGGGGTGCTGGGGCCTGGCCTCCTCTCCACTCCCCCACGTACATCTTTAAATGTTTGCAGGCACAAGCAGCTTCTTGCACCAGCCTTGGCTCCCTTCCGATATCACTTCCTGGTTGCAGGACCAGGACATGACGTCAGAAGGGAACCAAGGCCGGTGCAAGCAGGTGGAAGATGTTTGCATCAGCAAACGTTTCACGAGGTACACGGTGCAGCGATGCCAGGCACCAATCTCCCTTGCTATATTACTGATGACACTCCTAATGAGAGAGATTTGATATCACGGTAATGCAACAGAGGTTTGGGGGCATGAATTGTAGCCGGTGTTCTATAGTGATTTGGGGGGGGGGGGGGGGTCGCTGAATTCAAAACTGACCTTAATTTTTCAGTATAACCCTCTGATTTTTGGCAAAAAGAGAATTAGAATACAAAAATTCACATTTTTGCTATATTTTCTAATGCTTGGAGTAAATGTTTATAACAATATGTGAAATATTAACAGTTTGCCTCCAAATTTGATTCCCCCCCCCCCCCCCGATAATCTCAGTAGTGTTAGTGATGAGTACTTTCAGATGCCTTCCGGCCGTGGCACTGGATTTAGTGTGCCCCGGCACTGAAAAGTTTGCAGGACACTGATCTACACAATGCTAGGGTTCAATATTAGGAATCCCCTAGGAAAAGAAGTAGTTTTATGCCATGTTATTGTCTAATATTAAAATGTCATTTAATGTATGTACTTTGTAATCCGCTTAGGTTTTAGGCAGTATAAATCTATTACATAAATAAAAATAAACCTCTCCAAAAAGATAGTAGGAAAGGTGTGGAAAAGGGGCTAGAACAGTGGGCTCAAACTCACGGCCCGAGGGCCACATGTGGCCCCCTCCAGGTACCATTTTGAGACTCTTGGTATGTTTACCAATGACAAAAGTAAAATAAATAGTTTCTTGATCTTATGTCTCTTTAGCTATAAATGAAAATATTATTATTATTAAGACTTAGACAAAAGGAAAAATTTATAAACTATAACGAGTTTTACCTCATGCAAAATTGTCATTTCCTTAATAAGACATTAACCATTTTTTCTGAGGCCTCTAAGTTCCTACAAATCCAAAATGTGGCCCTAGCAAAGGGAGTGAGTTTGAGACTACCGATTAATAAATCTGATTTTCTTCTTGATCCAGAAAAAAGTTAAAAATTTGTTGCACAGTGGGGGAGAAAGAGAGAAAATTGCTAAAAACCTGGGCTTTTTGTATTTATTTTTTTTACTGAAATCATTTTACTATAGCATAGAAGTGTTAAAAAAAAACCAAAAAAAACCCAAACACACACTATGTTAATTTCAGAGAAACTAGTGAATATGAAAGGGAATGAGCAACCTTGTGAGCTCCGATGCTTTTGAAAACTTTCGCCATTCTTAGATTTCAGTAAAATAAACAGTTTTTTGTTCTTATGTCTCTTTAGCTATAAATGAAAATATTATTATTAAGTCTTAGCCAAAAAGAAAGATTTATAAACTATAACGAGTTTTACCTCATGTAAAATTGTCACTTCCTTAATAAGACATTAACTATTTTTTCTGAGGCCCTCCAAGTTCCTACAAATCCAAAATGTGGCCCTGCAAAGGGTACGAGTTTGAGACCACTGGGCTAGAAGGACTTAAGCTAAACAGCTGGAGGCTCTGGAGAAGAGATGACTTCTATAAAATCTGGTGAGGAGTGGAACGGGCAGACGATGAATCACTTAAGACTAGGCTCAGTGTTTCTCTATCCAGTGTCACACCCGCGCCCCTGAAATGCGCAGCGAGCTCACGGGGATATGACAAAACCTCTGACCCAGCGTGTCCCTTGCTACTAAGGGACCCTTCAGGACTTTATTCTGGCAAGGTAACTGCCTAATTGGGCATGCAGATAATGAGTTCCAGTCAGAAATGGCAAAATAATTACTTTATTCCAGCCACTGGCCCAATAAATCAAAATACAAGCTTCAGCCTGGCAGTTGCAGGAAAAACATACATTCCATGAAGTCATACAAAACATCAAAATCCAATGTGCTCAAGTTTGTCAGCAATGGTTGCAGTGTAGTCCCCTGCTTCTGGGCTTAGCAGTATAATATAACTTAGTCCTCTGCACTAGAGCAGACCCATTCTATGCTGGCAATGTTTTATGTCTTGGTCAAATGCAGGTATTATACATTTGTTTGCCTCTGAAACGCTGCTGCAGTAACCACACACAGCTGAGAGAGAGCAACGCAATTACCCAGTTTGGCAACAAGCAAGGAAACACATTGCTGGAAACAAACACTCCAATGCTTTAAGGTAAGATTTCAGAGTTCAGTTTTCAAGGAAAGGTACTAAACTCTCTTCAAAACAAACAGACAGTTTAACTAGGCAGAAAACAAAACTCTTATGCTTCACTGCATTTCCATAGCTATTGGACATGACTCAGTTCCTACCAGGCTTTCCTGAATGTCCTCCTGCTGCTCTGGCTGGGGAGAGAGGGAGTTGCTCTCCTCTCCTGGTTGCTTCCTGTTCTGACTCATTTTATCCTGTGGAAAGCAGGGCCTTCCACATACTAGCCTGCTCCCTATGATTACAGGCAGGATTCTTTCTGGCCCTAGTTCTAACAGGGACAGGCTGTGCAAAAGGTAGCAAACCTCTAACAGTGGCACAAACAGTTTTAAACTGGGCACAGCTTTCCTGCCATGCTTCATCCGACACCATCTCACTATCTGAGCAGTAGATAGCTAACTCTGCAGATAGATATTCCACCTGATTAGCTCTCCTACACCTGAGCTCAGTGTGTTTTCTCTCTATTTCTGGGGAAAAACCCGGGACGGATTCGGGTTTGTTATAGACAAAACCCGAAATGGACTTGGGTTTGTCACACCAGTCATCCAGGCACATGCAAATTCATTGCATGTCTCCCACTTATCGGATTGACTGGGTACTAGATTTAAGGAAATGCCATGAAGATACAAAGTAGTACATTTAAAACAAATGGAAAATATATTTCGCTCAGTACATATGCTCAGAAACTAGAGAATTAAGACAGTTAATATGGCGGCATTACAAAAAAGAGTGGACACATTTCTAGAAAAGCAATCCATAATTTGTTTTAAGAAAGACCTGGGGAAAAACACTGCTTACCTTTGGGGAGTAAATAGCCTGGAATCTTACAACCTGGATTGAGCCAGATGGCCTTTAACTCTGACCCAATACGGCTACTCTGAAGAACTGTCTCACCGACATAAGCTAATTTAGGTGGCTCCTTGTTGCCCAAGTAACTTAAGCCATTTGAGTCCATTAACCAACTAATTAGGCCACCTGATTTTGTGCTGAATTTCAAAACATAGATTTATAGTTGCTATTCTGGATAGCGCCACACGAGGGCGACAATTACCTTAGAGAGAACTATTTTTAATAGCTCAGTGCTGTCCTCCTGTGGGCATTCCTCAGAATACATGTATAATCGCTTAATCATTGGTATAAATTTACAGCAATGTTTACTGCACCCTACCTTCTCTGTCCCTCCTCAGACTGGCCAGCTAGCTGGAGGTCTTCTACCTTAAACATTCTTGGAATTAATTTTTACCTATCTCTTATCTATTAAAACATACAAAGGGCAGTAGAAGGAAGACAAATATTCAGCTTATTAACTCCTTGATTCTAAGATTTAGAGAAGTGCAATTTGTAGGCAATGTGCCACAGCTGCCAAATTGCCCAGATCCAGAAGGGAGATCATAGGTCAGTTCTGGGTTTCTGACAGAGTTATCCTTGATGTTATGATTTTCAGCACAAAGATCAGTGGGTAAAATCAGGGACTATGAATCCCATAGTGCTTTAGGATGGAAGTTCAAAACCAGGACTGTCCAAAATGGCTCCAGCCTGGAACTGGGAAACTTGGTAGCCCTGGGTTCGCTTACCAGCCTTTAGGGAAGACTCCACAGCTTCTGCACAGCCCAGGCTATTTCAGTAGCCATCCTGTGGGCTGGTCTAGCGAGTCTCAAATGGCTGTGGATTTGCTACTCCATCCCAGGTCGACCAAACTGATTCAGTCCTGAATTTTATCCCACTGCATGCAGAGACTTGCTCTAATTGTCCACTGCTTTTTCTTGAGACAATCAGCTTCCATTGTTTTCCAAGGCATGCTGATGCTTTCCTTGCCTTGGGGGGGGGGGGGGGAGGGGGTGTGGAGAAAAGCAAGCCCAGATCCATACAAAAAGTTAAAAAAAATTTTTTCCAAAGTATTAGCAGAGACCAAGGAGTCGAGTGGGGGAGGCAGAGAAGGTCCAGCTCATCCTTCACCTTAGTCCTCACCCTGCACATAGATTGAACAATGCTCATATCCAGGCTTGTTGAGCATCACCCGTGTCGAGGCCAAGACGAACAGCTGAACGCTTTCAACCCAGCCCTAAACATGTCCCAGAATCTTATGTAGTGAGGGCCTGGAGATTATGTGAAGCTCAGTAAAAATTCTAGATGGATTCCGGCTGCTGGTGGAGTAGCCGTGAGATCAGGCAAGAAATATCTCAAACTTTTGCCTGGAGCAGCAAATTTAGCGAGGTCAACAGATGTTCTGGCCAGCCAGTAAGGCACAGTATGCCCTCAGAGCCAGTAACAAGCTTTTAAATGTTACCCTGTGGGCTAAGAGGTGATCAGGAATGAGCAAGTCAGAGTTGCCATATGGTTCCAGAAAAAGGAGGACAGATTGAGACATCCGGTTTTACTTCCATTGTTTTCAGTGCAAGTAAAACCCAGATGTCTCAATCTGTCCTCCTATTTCTGGATCCATATGGTAACCCTACAGGCTTGGCAGCATAGGACAGTAGATCCCAGAAAGTGCTCAGGAAGGCTACAATGGTGTTCCTTTTAAGTTGCACATGGGCATGACCACACCTCAAGGAAAGTCCGGGTACTTGACATCTTGCTGTCTAAATCCAAGCCAGGGGCAAATTAAAGGTGGGACACGTGATCAGATTTCCAGTAGTGTGATGCCAGTGCCACGCCCAAGTTGTGGACAACTTACATGTCCAATAGAAAGATGGTCCTGAAATTCTAGTGACATCAAACCAGAGCAGAGAATCGGGTAAAGTATAAGGAGTATTTTGGCTGTGGATTAGGCAGATGCCCTTTGAGATCAAGACTAAGAACGGTCACTTTGCCCTTAAGAGGGACTGAGGTGCTTGTGACGGAAGGTCTTCAGGTTGGAGAGCTTCAGACTTCAGAGGGTTTGATTTTAAATTTGATGTAAGCCAATTGGAAACAACCTTTACAATTATTATTTTTTATCACTCTTGCCCAGTGCTTGTTTTAATGAAAGATGATTTGTTTTTGTTTGGAGTTTGGAATTTGTCCTCTGGATTTCAGCCTTTGGACAGCTTCTCGAATGCGCTTGGGTTGAAGAGGTGGTGACTCTCCCACAAAGACTTTGGCAATTCCAGACATAGCAATGACCACATTCTGAGAGATAGAGCAGCCTGTGATAGACTAGATCAACCTTTTGATAGCTGCCTTAGGGAAAGCAGAGCGATGGCACATTTCATAATGATTCAGTTGCTCTTCGAAAAAGAAGAAACTAATATCTGCATCATCCACTTTCTGGTTTTTCTCCTTCTCTTTCACTTCTATTTTCTGTAATCCACAGTCATCTCTTTCAGCTCTTTCTGTTGTTGCTTCTGCAGCCACTGTTGCCACCACCAAGGATGAGGAGGATTCAGAAGCTTCCTGTTCTTTTTCCTTCTTCCTCTGTATCCATTTTCGAGTCAACTGTTGTCTTGGATGCACCTTCTTCAGTAGAAGCCAATGGTGTGTCCAGATCAGCAGCAGGAGGTTCCTGGGCTGGCACTGGATCTCCTCCCTTCTCATTATCTGCTCCTCTGCTTCTTCCATCCTAAGCTCTGCAGGGCTCATGAACGTACTCTTCCATTTCGGCGCCCGGTATCTCACTGATGTCACTGCTGCGCCTAGAGAGGCCTGGGTAAGCCCGGGTGACATGCGTGTAGGAATAGCAGTCTATGATTGGCTGATGGGGCCACTCCAGTCGTTCCGGTAACCCCCACTGTCCAGCAAGTCCACAATTTTATTTTTTTTTTACGGTTGTATGTCACAGTGTTTTCTTTATATATTTTTGTGAAAGTGTTTCTTGTAAACCAACCATCTAATCCCACCTATTACAAAACCACGCAAGAGGCTTTTAGCACCATCCGGCACGCTGATTGCTCTGCGCTGCTCCAACATTCAAAGGAACTCTATGACTGTGACGATCATGTCATCCCTCTTTTGCAAGAAGCACACTGGCTACCGATTTCACACAGAATAATATATAAAATAGCATTGTTGACATTCAAAATTCAGAAAACCAATACTCCTATATTCTTATAGCGATATTTAATACCATATTCCCCAGCTAGATCTCTTAGATCAGCAGATCAGAATTTGCCGACCATTCCATCATTGAAAATAATTGGCACTAGAAGAATCACAACTTTTTCTGTCTTGGGACCCCAGCTTTGGAACAAACTTCCTACTTTTCTGCGCGCTCAAACTTCCTTAGAAAAATTTAAAAGCAATCTAAAAAGCCATCTATATAAAGATGCATATGAAGCTTAGATCAGACAATCTTTCTTGATTTTTTCTATTCTCCTTTAAATTAAGTCTTTTTATTTTTATTTTTTTTAAAAACCAATTACTTTTAGACCAAGTTTCACCAAAAATCTTTTAATACCCCTCCTGATGTTGTTCTTCCCTAACTGTTTTTCTTTTGGGGTTTTTTTAAATTTTAAAGAAATGTAGTTTATCCTTGTATTCCTTATGTATCTTTAAATAATTGTGGATAAGATTGTACGTTTATTGTTTTAAATGGATTTTATTTGTCCCCCCAAATTATTATTGTTATACGCATTGAAATTTCTTGATATTGCGTTCAAATCAAAACCTTAATAAACTTGAGTAGCACAGAGCATTCAGCATGCCAGCCAGCGCTAAAAACCTCTTGCGTGGGGAGGGGGGGGGGGGATAAACAAGTAACCTGCATTTCACCACCCACCCACCCCCTTTTTCTCCTCAGCACATGGCTGGACATCTTTTCAGCAAACTTATACTTATGGTAGCCTGGAACAATTTCCATCACTCCTGCCACCTCGTCTTCCACCTGGCTGGTGGTGGGTCATCTCCAAGACCTGGGCACTTCCTCCCTCCGGGTCCATCGTGATGCACTCACCAGAATGCTCCTGTAGAGCAGGTATCATTCTTCACGCTGATGCATATGATGCACAAGTCTGTGATCTGTCTGTTGTAGATGGAAAGCGAGACCCCTGGTGATGGGGGCTCTTTGGCTTGGGCCACTGATACAAGGAATGAGTCATCTAGGGGTAGGGTTGAAGCGGAGCAGGCCAGGGATCCTGCATTCCCTGAAGAAAGAAAGGAAAAAAGGGAGAAATCATTTCCAAACTTGTCAGTCTCAACAGGGCCATTGAGTCCAATGGGTAACTGGGGTGTTATGCTTTGTCCTCTCCAGGAATCACTAGTATGTTTTTAACAATTTTATAAATGCCAGATAGGTGTTCGACCTTAATATAAAATTAACAAGATGTTTATCCCATATTCCGGCCTGATAAGAGAGAATTCTGCCAAAGAATCATTTGTAAGCACATCCCTCAATAGATGGAAAGTCAAATATCCATGAACCCCTTAGGCTAGACCTCTCAGCTCTGTCCTGTACATCTCACTACCCAGCCCAAGTCCCCTTCTGCATTGCTGATGTTGGAACTAGTTCAGTATAAGCCCTGGGAAGGAAGGACAGTCCAGCAAACACACAGAACATAAGAACATAAGAATTTAAGAAGTTGCCTCCACCGGGATCAGACCAGAGGTCCATCGCACCCAGCGGTCCGCACCCGCGGCGGCCCATCAGGTCCATGACCTGTCAAGTGTTCCCTGCCCTAAAAAACCTATCCTTACTTCTATCTGTATCCCTCAATCCCCTTTTCCTTCAGGAATTCATCCAAACCTTCCTTGAATCCCTGTAGTGTCTTCTGCCCCACCACAACCTCCGGGAGTGCGTTCCATGTGTCCACCACTCTCTGGGTGAAGAAGAACTTCCTGTCATTGGTTCTAAACCTATCCCCTTTCAGTTTCTCCGAGTGCCCCCTTGTACTTGTTGTTCCCCACAGTCTGAAGAATTTGTCCCTGTGCCTTTCAGGATCTTGAAAGTTTGTATCATGTCTCCTCTAAGTCTCCTCTTTTCCAGGGAGAACAGCCCCAGCTGTTCTAGCCTGTCGGCATACGAAAGGTTTTCCATACCTCTTACCATTTTCGTCGCTCTTCTCTGGACCCCCTCAAGCAATGCTATGTCCTTCTTGAGGTATGGCGACCAATACTGGACACAGTACTCCAGATGCGGGCGCACCATTGCACGGTACAGTGGCATGATGACTTCCTTTGTCCTGGTCGTGATACCCTTCTTGATGATACCCAGCATTCTGTTTGCTTTCTTTGAGGCTGTCGCGCATTGTGCTGATGCTTTCATTGTTGTATCCACCAGCACACCCAGGTCTCTTTCAAGGGTACTTACATCTAGCAATGTTCCCCCCATTGTATAGCTGAACATCGGGTTCTTTTTCCCAACATGCATGACCTTGCATTTCTCTATATTAAAACGCATCTGCCACTTTTTGGCCCACTCTTCCAGCTTCGTTAGGTCCCTTTGCAGGTTTTCACAGTCTTCCGTGGTTCTAACCCTGCTGCAGAGTTTGGTGTCATCTGCAAATTTGATAACCTCACATTTCGTCCCTGTCTCCAGATCGTCTATAAATATATTGAACAGGAGCGGTCCCAACACCGACCCCTGCGGAACTCCGCTCGTGACCCGTTGCCAGTCTGAGTATTGGCCCTTCACTCCAACCCTCTGTTTTCTGCCCGCCAACCAGTGTTTAATCCATCGGTATACATCCCCCTCCACTCCGTGGTTCCACAGCTTCCTAAGCAGCCGTTCGTGGGGTACCTTGTCGAAAGCTTTTTGGAAGTCGAGGTAAATTATGTCTATGGGTTCCCCTTTGTCTATCTGGCTGTTTATTCCCTCAAAGAAATGTAGTAAGTTTGTGAGGCAAGACCTTCCCTTGCAGAAGCCATGTTGGCTCTCCCTCAGCTGCCCATTTTTTTCCATGTGCTCGCAGATGCTGTCCTTAATAAGTGCTTCCATCATCTTACCCGGAACCGAAGTCAAGCTCACCGGCCTTCATTGTCCTGAGTGCACATGGTAAGCAGGTGCTGTGGGTTCTGGGGTTGTAGTTAGGGTGTCAAAGGGAAGATTTTGGGAAGCCTTGGGCTGGAATGGGTCTTGGATATGAGGTCAGATTGACGTGGATTGCAGGTAGGAGACACTAGAGGAAAGTAGGCAATGGGCCACTCTGCTAACTGCTATGATCCCCCCTCATGCCCCTTCTCCCTCTTTTTTTCCTTTTCAACAGACTGCCGCTTCCTGGTGTTCCCCCCTCCCCTCTATAATTGCTGGTGCTAGTATATGTGCCGCCATGACAGGGCTGCGTCTGGGGATCCCCTCTGCTGGCACTGATATTACAATCACAGCTCTTCTGGCCAACACCATCCAATGTGATGTGGTACGAAACAGCACTCCTCACTCTTAGATACCTTAACCCTGCTGTACCTCCATCCCAGAACACCTTAACCTCACATGCCTCAACACTCTCCACCCCCTTTTGTAGATATCGTAAACCCTCGTGCCCCATTCATATACATCCTAATCTCTCATTATCCAGCTAATCTGCATGGCCTGTGCCCCTCGCTGACCCGCACCTCTACCTCCCTTAACCTCCTGCCTGATTTCTTCTGCTGTAGGAGATCATGACAGACTGTCAGGGGCAGCTAGAGCGAGCCCTGGTCATCTACCTTTGGGAGGGGCAGCTGTACCAGGCACAAGTGAACAAGACCCAGGAGGACAGGCAGAAGAGGGCAGGAACACCCACGGATATCCTTGATGTCATGTGACCACCACTGTATCTCCTATCTGCCACAGGACACGCAGCAGCTTCTGGCTTCTCTGTCACATACCTGGGACTTATCACATTCAGAACATTTAAAATGTTTCTCTTCAGTGTCTTTATACTTATCACATTCAGAACATTTAAAATGTTTCTCTTCATTGCTTTTTATACTTATTATATTCAGAACATTTAAAAGATTTCTCTTCAGTGTCTTTATACTTATCATATTTAGAACATTTAAAGGGTTTATCTTCAGTGTGTCTTTATAAGATATTGCAGAGACAAAGCATACCTAAAATACATATCACATTCAGAACATTTAAAGCGTTTCTCTTCAAGGTTTCAGGATATCCTTAGTAAATAAGCTTGATTATATTTGCATACAAAAATAGATATGCTTGTTACCTACATCATTATGAATTTCCTGGAATCCTGGATAGCTTGCTGCATTCCAGGACTGCAGATTGACACCCCTAAAATCTCACCTTGTCTTCCAGGGCCAGGTTAACTGTTATTCAGCCTGTGCAATCAGGGCTGCTGAAAGCTCCACACGGGGCAGGGCAGGAGGGAAGTGCTTCTGTCCTAGTGACTGCTCCTGCCTCCCTTTATAGCCTACTGACTGGAATATCTGACCAATAGGCTACAGGAAGAAGAGAGAGCTACTGGAAGCAAGGATAAGCTACATCCTGCCGGCAGATGTCAATGGGGTATGTGAATCGCAAGAGGCTATTCCCAGGACAGAGAAGTCTGCAAAAAGGAAGAGGTGAGGGGTGATGAAGATATTCACTAGGAGAGGAGCTGGGGGAGAGAGATAGAGGGGTTAAGAATGGATTAAGGAACCGTAAGGGGAGAAGAGTTGGGTGATGGGGACAGAGGCTGGGGGGTGCAATAGGAACGGGTAAGTGAATCGCAAGAGGTTATTTCCCAGAAGAGAAGTCTGCAAAATAGAAGAGGTGAGGGGTGATGAAGGCAATCACTAGGAGAGGGATAGAGGCGTTAGGAAGATTTGCTGCAAGGAACAGAATGGGGAAAAGGGCTGGGTGACTTCTCTATGCAAGTTAAAAGGAGTTCAACATAGACACAGTCTCTGATTATTTGAATTCCGTGGTGGGTCACAGATCACAGAGAGCCCAGATCTCTTCCAGTCCGGCCTCCTGTTCAGTGCCAGCTTTATATAGCCCAGGGAGGTTCCTGTTTTCTCCAGCTTTGGGACTGGCTCTTGCCTGCTTTGAGGATGCTGGAGATTTAGTTAACTACTTCTACCACATTCTCCAGCAATGAATTTCAGAGTTTAATTACACATTGTGTGAAGAAATATTTTCTCTGGATTATTTTAAATCTACTACTTAGTTGCTTCAGCGCATGCTCCCAAGTCCTAGTATTTTTGGAAAGAGTCAACAAGCGATTCACATCTACCCTTTCCACTCCACTCAGTATTTTATAGACCTCTATCATATCACCCCTGAGCTGTGTCTTCTCCAAACTAAAGAGCCCTAGCTGCTTTAGCCTCTCCTCAAAGGGAAGTCAACCCATCCCTTTCATCATTTTCATCAACCTTCTCTGTACTTTTTCTAATTCCACTTTGGGGCTCACTTTCAAACTACTTAAGACTTGCAAAGTTCCAAAGGTTACACCTCCGTATCTTTTTTTGAGATATAGTGACCAGAAGTGCACAGAGTATTCAAGGTGTGGCCACACCATAGAGCGAAACAAGGGCATTATAACATTTTCATCTTTGTTTTCCATTCCTTTCCTGAAAATTCCTAACATTCAATATGCTTTCATAGCAGTTGTCGCACATTAACCTGAGGGTTTCAATGTATCACAGCGACCAAAATCTTCTCTGTTCGGATTCAACAACAGGATGGCAATAGGGCTTTCAAAGTCATCAATGTCAATACATCAGACAAATATATGTCTGGCTTTGGCTCATCTCATTGCCTCCTTATGTGATGTAGCTTGTCTCTTTACTTCTGTGTCATTTATCCAGAAATAAAAACTAGTTGACAGCATAAATTCTTTTTACTTATTGTTTTAATGCAGCGTCTCTAGCATGCCCCGACGGGACCCGTTTCTCCCAGAAGGCTTTCTCAAGGGTTCGTGGAGGAGCACTATATAATACAAAAATGTTGTTTATGAAACTAATTACAAAGTACATCACAAACACCCATCAGACTGTGTTAAAAACTTCTACTGATAGGATATATAAACCAATCAATTTGAATACTGTAAATTTACTTAATATAGAGCATAAAAAATTAATGTTATCAATCAATTAGAAATTTTTTTATAATTCTTTATTGATTTTTAAACAAGAACAGTGTTATATAAATAAAAGAACAGTATATTATTGCATTCAGTCATAACACTAATATCTATATAGATAAGAGAACTATCATTCAATAATTACATTATTTTGCATATAGTAATAACATAAGAACCAAATAAATAATATAAAATGAAACCAAGTTACCTAAAATATCATTATCACTATTTCCTCCCAACCCCCCACCCTCCCTGGATGTGTAAAGATAAATAAACCAAGAAAAAAGTAAGACAAAATACAGTATTATATTTGTACAAATAGAGTCAATGGGCACCAAATTTTGTTGAATATTCCACTAAGTCCCCTACACTCTGCATTAATTCGTTCATATTTGTATATAGTACACACATTCACCCACCAGAAAGTATAACTTATTCTATCATGATTCTTCCAATTACTTGTAATCAATTGAATGGCTATACCTGTAAGAATTAAAAATAGACGACTTTTATACTTATCTAAAGTGGGTTTAACATGTAAAATTGTTCCACAAATTATAGCCTCATATGTTAATGGAATATTTGAATCTAAAACTAGATTAATTTGTCCCCATATGGATTTCCAAAATATTAATATAAATGGACAAAAATACAACAGATGATCCAGAGTCCCTATGTCAATATGACAATGCCAGCATCTATTAGACTTAGAACTATCTATTTTATGTAATCTAACTGGGGTCCAGAAAATTCTATGTAACAAAAATAACCATGTTTGTCTCATAGATGCTGACGCTGTACATCTTAATCTCCAATTCCAAATTCGTGACCAACGAGACACAGAAATATACTGTTTGATCTCGAAGCTCCAAATGTCTCTAAGACTATTTTTTGGCTTTTTATTTATTAATCCAGAAATCAATTTGAACCACTGAGCAGCCTGATATCCTATTAAATCAGTTTGGTAGCAAAGGATTTGCAGGCTAAAATAAGTTTTAAAATTTTTCCATTCCATTCAGGGAACCCACTCTGAATAGCCTTCTTCAACTGCAACCACCAATCAATTAGAAATTTACATTAAACTGACAGGTTTCTTTCCAGATCTCAACACTGTAGTCCATGTCCCACTCGGCCTAGACATCACTGCAAGCTCAGGAAGGTTCGTGCAGCCCAGATCTTGCATCTCCGACCACGCTTCTGCAAAGGTGCTCACTCGCTTAGATCTTCCATTCACAGTCAACCACACCCCAAAGGGAAATAGCCAGCGAAACCTATGTCCACCTGCACGCAAAGCCTGGGTGACTTCTTTAAAGGCCTTACGTTTCTGTAGTGTAGACCATGCTAGATCCTGAGATACTCCCACCGCCAGATCTTGCCAACGAAAAGTCGCCTGCAAAACACACTCCTTTAAATTGTAATCGCCAAAGCAAATGATAATATCCTTAGTGCCGGGACCTCTAGTTGGCCCCAGGCTACGATATGCCCATAGTAAAAGCAGGAGATCCGGCACATCTGCTCCATCAGCCTGCAGCAATTGTTCGTAAAACTCCTGCACCACCATTTTGCAGTCCTGATAGGCCTCCACCTCTGGTATGCCTTTAAAATGCAGATTATTGCGCCGGGATCGATTTTCAAGATCCTCCGCCTGCGCTTGTAGGTCTTGCAGTTCAGTAGATATACAATCGGTAGATTCTTTAATCCCAGACACCGATGTAGAAAGTGTTTCCACGTGGTCTTCAGAGGTGGAAACCCATGCACCCAACTCACTAACATCAGAGCAGAGTTCTACGCTTTAACATCGACGTGGACCCCAATCATCTCCTCCTTCAATGCTTTAAACCACATCTGTGAGCCTCCTCACCGTCCTCCAACTGTTGAGCATGCATATCCTCTTCCTCCGAATCTGAATGAGTCACCTGCCCTGCCGCCATTTTTTTTTCTCCAGAGGACCTCCAGGTAGGTCTGCAGAAGACTTCTCACCCCCTTCACCATAACCTTACTGACCCTCGACCTCCCAAGAGTCAGAGATTGCTATGCACTGGAGGCTTTTAACTCCAAAATTCTCATCAGCCCCTACGGATATTCTTTCTTTTCCTGCAGCTTATAGAGTTATCGCTAAGGGCAGACACTTTGCTGATTAATGCCCATCTGGAGTTTTTCTCTTTCTCTGTGTCCAGTTTCTTTGCATCCAGCTTTTTACTGGTCAGAATGGGGATGACCCAGGTGATCATAATCTCTTCATTCTCTTAGGGTGCCCCAGTGCTTTTCAAGTCCAGTGATGCTAAAGTGTTTACAAAGTACCCATAGGATGTGAGATGTTATTTCATTGCATCTTTCTACATTGAGAATTACTACCCTCAACACCTTGCAGGCATCTAAAAATAGGGTAACTGTTCCTAGTAGTTACAAATCTGTTTTTCCATTTTCCCACTCCTTTATTTGCAGCAATCTGTATCTCCTGTAATGCATTGTCCTGGGTTGCAACTTTCCAATTTCTTATCCTTTGGTTTCAGTTCTCCTTTCCTTAAATGTGTCCAATTTTGATTGATTTACATTTCCCACTCTGTTTCCATATTAACCACCTGTTCTGTTTTCGATGCTGATGGGGGTGATGTTGAAACTCTGCTCAGATAGGGAAAAATGGTTCAGCCTTAATGCTAGACATTTGCCACAGGAGGGCAGCACTGAGCATCTCTGCAGTACTGATTCCTGAAACTGCTCAGATAGGGGGATAAATGGTTCAGCCTTTATGCTAGCACAAAAACTCAGATAGCCTTTATGCTATACATTTGCCACAGGAGGGCAGCACTGAGCATCTTTGCAGTATAAAGTCATTGAAGAGATACATTCTAAATGTTCTGAATGTGATAAGTATAAAGTATGTTCTGAATGTGATAAGTATAAAGTAATGAAAAAAAGAATGAAAAGATACCTTTTAAAATTTCCAAATGTGATAAGTATAAAGACAAATACTGAAGAGATTCTTTTTAAATGTTCTAAATATGATAAGCATAAAAAACAATGAAAAGATACCTTTTCAATGTTCTGAATGTGATAATCACTGTGAAGCTACAGATTTCGGGTTTCACTGGTCAGACAATCGAATTAAATATCTTGGTGTATACATACATTATGAGACTGCTCTGTTGTGACATGACCATTACTCGTTGTTTATTCTAAGCTTGAAAATAAATAAAACTTTTTTGAACTTAAAAAAAAATATCTCGGTGTATATTTTGGTCCCTCTTTGGAAGAAACTTCTACTTATAATGTTGAATATATTACATCTATGGTCCGGGATCTTGTCAACCGTTGGTCTCCTCTTAGCCTGACATGGTGGGGTCGGTTAGAATCCATAAAAATGATGATCTCCCCTAAAGTTAACTATGTTCTTAATATGCTTCCTTTTCTGCTACCAAAATATTTTTATACCTCTTTGGATACCATTCTCTCGAAGTTCCTATGGAATGTGAAACAGCCACGTATTGGACTACAGAAACTTAAGGCTAGTAAAGCTAATGGTGGGGTTGGTTTCCCTTGCTTCTATCAATATCACATCTCCTTTCTGCTCCGCCAATGTTCATCATGGTCAATGAATTTAAACGATAAAGAATCACCATGTTGGCTCTTGCTTGAACAAGCTAAATACGGTATACAACCCTTGAATCTCATTGTAGATATGGAAGTCCCTTCCGCTTTCAAGTCAGACGCCATCTTCACTTCAGCTAAATCAGCTCTCTCATTTCTGGATAACCTCTCTACATACCCCCATTTGGAATAATCCACTGATTAAAATACAAACTCCACTGTTTCTTGGCACATTTGGCAAAAATGTGGGATTTGGTCGATTAAACATATATGTCATCGTCACACCTGGTTGAGCTTCACAGAGTTGGTCACATTATATAATCTTCCTATTAGCCAACAATTTAGGTGGTTACAACTTACTCATTGTCTGAGGAAGGCTTTCCCTAAATTAGAGACTCTTCAGGAATCACCAGATTTGCTGACTTTTATGACTAAACTCTCAACACTACGCTCTAAAGGCGTAGCCTCTTTATGGTACAAACTAATACAATTGAAAAAATTTGTGTTTCACCCCATTAACTTCTCTAAGTGGTTTGATGATCTACATTTTATAGCAGATGACGATTCCTGGACAAAAATATGGTCTCACTGCTTTAAATCTCTTAAATCCTCCTCTCTGCTCCAATCGATATATTTTCTGATACATAGGGCCACATGGACGCCTGTTCTCTCCAACAAGATTAATGCTAATCTACCTTCTACGTGCTGGTCCTGTGGTACTTCTACTGGTACTTTAGTTCATTTGCTTTTTTATTGCCCCTTACTCCAAAGTTACTGGGCTAGTGTTTGGCGAACTATCTCAGATATTTTCTCTATACAAACAGACATTGACTATTCTCTTATACTGTTTGGTAATTTTGAAGGCATTCATATGCATGACTATTATGAAGCCCAGCTCTTCCGCATTTTAACGGCACTGGCTCTCCAGAACATCCTATATAACTGGAAAAATCTGGCTAATGTTGAATATAACGTGTGGTGGAACTCTGTATGTTTAATAGTTAAATATGAAAAAATCAATGCTGAACGACGCAATGCTTACAAATCCTATTGTAATATTTGGTCACCTATTGTATCTTACTGTAATATGGACCTTAATGCATAAACTTGGCCTGCTTGGTATGCTCATTCTCATAATGTATGTATATTTTCCCATACTTCTAAATGTACTGACAGTATCATTATTTCTCGTTGATAGCTTACAGCTTGTTTATGACATATTGATGCATAATCCTTTAAGCTGCTCTGTATATAATCTCTACTATTGTTATTTTACTGCTCTGTTGTGACATGACCATTACTCGTTGTTTATTCTAAGCTTGAAAATAAATAAAACTTTTTTGAACTTAAAATTATAGACTCTGACTTCTAAATTGTTACCTGAATGAGTCTAAAATGTATAGTGTATTTAGCTGCAATAGTAAACCTTGCATTACATGTGTGCATACATAGGGCAACTGATTTGGTATAAACATGTGCATATAAGTAGGATGATGGATTATTGGCATAACCATGCCCGGCATTAATAACTCTGTAACATCACCACAGAGCTCTGTGTATTTCAGTATAGAACCCATGCATTGTAACACCTCACAACTCGTACAGACTCCCAGATTAACATGCCAAGTAAAGTGATTATTCCAGTAAGTTTCCTGCACAGATCTCTCCGAGATGAAGAGAAGTGGCATTGTGAGTAATACAACTGCAAGTTTAGTTTAGACATCCCGGCCAAGTTATGTTTCTCTGAATTCTAAATTGAACAGAAGCTGACACAAACTCAATCATGACTGAGCTAATGGCCAGCTGCTGCAGCTGGTTGCTTTTTCCAACCACCACCTGTGGTAGTGAAAAACCGATATCCAGAAGGAGCAACAGGAGGCTGCACGATCGAGATAGCGGCGATATTCACACCACTATCTAGATAAAGTTAGGGAGTCAGTTTTCTCTCCACTGGCAGCTTGGGGAATGCAGCCACGCGAAAGGGTGACTCATCTGGATGGTTCTCTGTGACCGTCTCTCCCATAGCCCCTCCTCCTCTGAGCTCCAGGCATTTTGGTCCAAATTCACTAAACCTCCAAACCGTGTGCAATCCATTTCCGACGCATTCACTAAAGGCCTGCATGCAAATGAGGATGATCGTTAACATGCCCCCCTACCCACGTCCAGAGCGATCCTCACTCTTGCGCACACCCTGACGGCAGTGACAAGAGAAGCAACCTCCTGTCACTGCTGTCAGGGCTCAGCCCCGATCTCTCCTGCCTGCTCTCGGACTCTCCTGCTCTCTGCCGCCGTTCCCTGCAGTGCAAGCCTCTATTTATATGTTTGGTTTATGTATATCACATGGAGTCTTACGTCACATCCCATTGTCACTCTATCACATTACTTATGTCATTAACTTACCATGATAGTCGTGTCTGATGGTTTTCATTGTTTTTATTCATTTATCATCACACCATATGTCCATTTTTCATGTCTTTATACATCTGTAATTGTATATTCTTAGCAATCTTTATATTTGTTCGGGGCCTAAGGTTTGTTTGAACCCACATACACGCGTGTGCACACACAAGCTACAGCAATAAATAGTACCAAACAGTTCAGGACTTGCCCAGGGGAGTTCCCTGCAAAGCTCAGAGTTACAAAAGCAGGATCAAACCAGGAAAGACAGGGTTTAAATCCCACTGACAACAATAGCAATCTTGGACAAGTCTTTTCATCCTTCATTGCCCTAGGTACAGAACCTGTTTGTACCTACTTGAAAAATTGAAGGTGGACAAAGCAATGGAAGTGGATGGGACCCATCCCAGGATATTGAGGGAGCCCAGAGAGGTTCTGGTGGTCCTATTAAAGATTTGGTCAATAAATCTTTGGAGACGGGAGTGGTTCCTGGGGATTGGAGAAGAGTGGTTTTGGTGCCAATTCACAAAAGTAGTTACAAGAGATGAAGCAGGAAACTGCGGTTCTTGGAAAAATAATGGAAGCGTTACTGAAAGAAAGGATAGTGAAATTCCTAGAATCATATGGGTTACAGGATCCCTTTCTTCTTCCCCCTCGGCGGCCCGCAGTGGGCTGAGAAAAGAAAAAATGTGAAATACTTGGGGATTTTAATACATAAAGATTTGGTTCATGCTCAAGATCTTAATATATCTAAAGTCAAAAATCTAGTTCTAAACACTACATCACGATGGTCTCCACTTTTTTTATCCTGGTGGGGTAGAATAGCATCCATCAAAATGACTCTGGCCCCTCAAATTAATTATATCCTTTCTATGCTCCCTCTGTTATGCCGGAAATCATTATTTCATTGGCTAAATATGAAAATATCTGAATTCATTTGGAACAAGAAAAAACCTCGAATTGCTCTCGCCAAACTGAAAGCCTCTAAGATCAATGGTGGTCTTAACTTTCCTGATTTCTATCACTATTATATTGCTTCATTAGCCAAATATGGAGCTTACTGGCTCACTAACTCCTCCACTCAAGATCTTCCCACTCAAGATCTTCCTGCCTGGTTTGACATGGAATGTTTTTTATGTACGCCTTTACACATCTCCTGCTTACTAACGGTGTCAATACCAAGACACTTGAAGAGGTACTCTTTATTGGGTGCAACGCAGCATGCTCTTTATCTTATAGATACATTGACTGAAATCTCAATTAATGTTAGTCCACTCATGTCCCTTTGGAACAATCCCAAAATCACGACAAATCTCTATCATGGAAAAGGTGGCAGCGGGCAGGTATATGGTTTGTCCATCAATTGTCTACCCTCAACTCGTTAATTCCATTCGATATACTGTGCTTTACATACTCGCTGCCTCCTTCTGCTTATTCACAATGGCGTTCTCTCACTGGAGTGTTGTCTTCTATGCATATACGATTTGACTATATGACTTCCAAAAATACTATTTACCACTGGTCTTCTTTGTCTCTATTAAAAGGCAAGGCGATATCATCCTTCTATAGTATTTTAAGAGATCACTCCTTCACTTTTTCACCTCACTCTATGAAGCACTGGGATGCTATACTTACCACTCCGCTTTCTGACATTGATTGGGAGCTTTTCTGGTCATCAACAAATCGCCCGCTTTTATCTTCTAGAGTATCACAATCAATGTACTTTCTTATGTGGCAGGCAATATGGACCCCACTTCGCACGTGGAAAGCTAACTTAAAGCAAGACTCTGTTTGCTGGAACTGTTTGAAAGAGGAAGGAACTCTTGATCATATGTTATTTCATTGTACTCTAGTCCGTTCTTTTTGGACCTACGTCTGGAACACCATACAATCTATTACTAACTGCTCAGAAGAAATCTCTATGGACATTGTAATCCTTCGCTCTCAACACCCATGTTTCACACAATCAAATTGTCCATCTAAACTCATTGATACCATGTTGGTGACTGTTCTCATGCACATTTTAAAAAATTGGAAATCACCTTCGCTACTAAATTATACTTTTTGGTGGAACTCTCTGAGTATGTATCATAGATTTGAATCCTATGCATATGAGAAGAGAGTTACATTCCGAACCTGCATGAACTTGAAATATAACAAATCTCCATGGTCATTCTTAGATTCCTATGTGCGCTCATCTTCTTAGACACTCCTGTTATCCTTTTCTTCTCTCTTTCATTTTTCTTTCCTTTTTCCTTTACTGCTCTCTCTCATCTTTATCTTATATATCCCTTACATGCATCTTCAATAATTGGAGCCTTTGCTCCTCTACAGTTAAACATAGATTTGTATACTCTATATACAGAAAGCTTTATTTTGTTTCTATGTACTTTAAATGATTCTTGTATCCTTTAAAATACTTAATAAAAATTATTGAACTAAAAAAAAAAAAAAAAAAAGATTTCAGCAAAGCCATTGAACAAACCTGATGAGCTGAAGTTAAGACCTAAAGCGGTGAACTGGATTAGAAACTGGTTGACAGACAGACGCCAGAGGGTGGTGGTTAATGGAATTCGCTTGGAGGAGGGAAAGGTGAGTAATGGAGTCCCTCAAGGATTGGTGCTGGGGCCAATCCTATTCAATATGTTTATGAGTAACATTGCCGAAGGGTTAGAAGGTTCACCTTTTTGCGGATGATACCAAGATTTGTAACAGAGTAGACACCGAGGAGGGAGTGGAAAACTTGAAAAAGGATCTGCAAAAGTTAGAGGAATGGTCTAATATCTGGCAACTAAAATTCAATATTACATGAAAATTCTACGGGGAAAGGTAGGCACAATGCAAGCAAGATTGATGCATAATCCTTTAAGCTGCTCTATATACAATCCCTACTATTGTTATTTTATTGCTCTGTTGTGACATGACCATTACTCGTTGTTTATTCTAAGCTTGAAAATAAATAAAACTTTTTTGAACTTAAAAAAAAAGAGATCTGCAGAGGACTTCTCATCCCCTTCGCCATAACCTTACCGACCCTCGACCTCCCAAGAGTCAAAGATTGCTAAGCGCTGGAGGCTTTTAACTCCACAATTCTCATCAGCCCCTATAGAGCTCTCGATTTAGGCAGCCATTCACCGGGTTGTAAAAATCTGGCAACTACGCTGACCGGATCTTCTTTCTTTTCCTGCAGCTTATAGAGTTACCGCTAAGGGCAGAAACTTTGCTGATTAATGCCCATCTGGAGTTTTTCCTCTTTCACCACTGTGTCCAGTTTCTTGCATCCAGCTTTTGACTGGTCAGAATGGGGATGACCCAGGTGATCATAATCTCTTCATTCTCTTAGGGTTGTGGGTTCCCCCAGGGCTCTTCCAATCCAATGATGCTAAAGTGTTTACAAAGTTCCCATAGGATCTGAGATGTTATTTCATTGCATCTTTCTACATTGAAAATTACTACCCTCAGCACCTTGCAGCTGTCTATGAATAGGGTAACTGTTCCTAGCAGTTACATTTCTGGTTTTCCATTTTCTAACTCCTGTATTTGCTGCGATCCGTATCTCCCGTAATGCACTGTGCTGGGTTGCAATTTCCAATTTCTTATCCTTTGGTTTCAGTTCTCCTTTCCTTAAGTGTGTCCAGTTTTAAAATAACAATAGTAGGGATTGTATACAGAGTGCTCTGTTGTGACATGATCATTACTCGTTGTTTATTCTAAGCTTGAAAATAAATAAAACTTTTTTTGAACTTAAAAAAAAAAGTGTGTCCAGTTTTGTTTGATTTACATTTTCCACTCTCTTTCCACATTAACCACCTGTTTCTTTTCATGCTGGTGGGGGTAATGTTGAAACTCTGCTAGGGAAGGGGAAAAATGGTTCAGCATCTATGCTATACGTTTGCCACAGGAGGGCAGCACTGAGCATCTTTGCAGTACTGATTCCAGAAACTGCTCAGGTAGGGGGATAAAAGGTTCAGCCTTCATGCTATACATTTGCCACAGGAGGGCAGCAATGAGCATCTCTGCAGAATAATGATACTAAAGTGAAACAGTTTAAATGTTCTGAATGTGATAAGTATAAAGACATACTGAAGAGATACACTTTCAAAGATCTAAATGTAGTAAGCATAAAATCATTTTTAAATCTTTATTCATTTTTTTTGTGTTACAACAAGTGTTACAAATAAACTCAATAGAAACTTAAATACACACTTGACTAACTCATATATTAATATCAAGTATAACATTAATATAATAATCCCCTGTCCCACCCTCCTTCCCAACCAATAATACATAAATCAATTTTATTGTACATTTTTTAAATATTAATTTAGTATGTAATAATCAAAATTGAAAAACCCACCCCATTTCCCTCTTAACAATTATCTTATCATGGGAAAAGTTCATTAGAGAAATCATGTTAACGGTCTTCAGATGTTTCCAGTGTTATTTATGGGAAAAATTATCCTTCTTTACAAAAATCGGTTAATGGTCCCCATATTTTTTTAAATTTATTCATGTATCCTTTGTGTGTTGCAATAGCGAGTTCCATTTTATATATGTGGCATACCGAATTCCACCAGAACATATAGTTCAATCTATCATGTTGTTTCCAATTGAATGTAATTTGTTGTATTGCAATTCCAGTTAAAATAAATAAAAGTTTGTTATTACTGGATGAAATTTGGCTTTTTGCTCTCATAGTTGTTCCAAATAATATAGTATCATATGTCAAGGCTACTGGATTTTCTAACATTCTGTTAATTTGGGGCCAAATTGATTTCCAGAATGATAGGATAAATGGACAAAAGAATAAAAGATGATCTAATGTCCCAATTTCAATATGACAGTGCCAGCATCTATTAGATCTTGAACTATCTATTTTTTGTAAACGAGTAGGGGTCCAAAAAGCTCTATGAAGAAGAAAAAACCAAGTTTGTCTCATAGATGCTGACACCGTACATTTTAGCCTCCAAGACCAAAGTCGTGGCCATTGAGATGCACTAATTTGGTGTTTTATCTCAATGCTCCAAATGTCTCTAAGACCATTTTTTGGTTTTTTATTTATATATCCGGATATTAATTTATACCACTGTGCGGCTTTGTGACCTATTGAGTCCATCTGGAAACATAAGAATTCCAAACTGTGATATTTAACGAGATCTTTCCATTCAGGGAACCCTTTCTGAATAGATTGCTTCAATTGCAACCATTTAAAATATTGTGTTTTATTGAGACCAAATTTTTGTTGCAATTGTGAAAACTCCAGCAATTTATCATTTTTAATTACATCATCCAAAGTGCGAATGCCTGCTATCATCCAATGTTTCCAGATGACTTTAAAACCGCCAATTTTGATCTTGGGGTTTAGCCATATAGTTTGGTTGGTAAGCATAAAAGATCTAAATGTAGTAAGCATAAAATCAATGAAGAGATACCGTTGAAATGTTCTCAATGTGATAATCATGAAACCACTGAAGAGATACCTTCTCAATGTTCTGAATGTGATAAGTATAAAGACACTGAAGAGATACCTTCTCAATGTTCAGAATGTCACAAATATAAAAACAATAAAGAGATACCTTCTAAATGTTCTAAATGTGATAAGTATAAAGACATTGAAAAAATACCTTCTAAATGTTCTGAATGTGATAAGCAGAAAAACAATGAAAAGATACCTTTTAAATGTCCCGAATATGATAAGTATACAGATATACTGAAGAGATACCTTTTAAATGTTCTGAATGTCAAAAGTAGAAAGTCACTGAAGAGAAATCTTTAAATAGTCTGTGTGTCATAGGTATAAAGACATATACTGAACAGATACCTTTTAAATGTTCTAAATGTGATAAGTATAAAGAGACCGACGAGGTACCTTCTAAATCTTCCGATTGTGCTATGTATTTTAGGCATTCTTTGTCTCAGCAATATCGTATGCAGACACATACTGAAGAGATACTTTTTAAATATGCTAAATGTAATAAGTATAAAGACACTGAAGAGATACCTTCTAATTGTTCTGAATGTGATATTCATAAAAACAATGAAAAGATACCTTTTAAATATCCCGAATGTGATAAGTATACTGATATACTGAAGAGATACCTTTTAAATGTTCTGAATGTGATAAGTATAAAGACACTGAAGAGAAATCATTTAAATGTTCTAAATGTAATAAGTATTAAGACAATGAAGAGAAACTAATGTATCATAACACCTTTACAGAAGCTCATGTAGACCGCTCTGAATTGACTCCACTGTCATTAGTTGCGGTATAGAAGCTCTCAATAATCATCATCATAAAATATTGTTACCAGGAAAATTAACATCATTCTTTGTAAGAGTATCTGTGTGTGTTATGCAATTATTTCATTATACTATGAATGCTGATTTGTAACCCATTCTGGTTTCTTTTGGGAGGATGCCCCTCAGGGTTGTGGGGATCCCACGGGTTGGAGGCAGCTCAAGCCGAGTGGCTCTCGTCTTCTTTTTCTGCCCTCCTGCTAAAAAGAACTTACTGCATGCGCACTAGGAAGAAACCGATCCTCCTGCTAATTTGTTCTTGCACATTCCAGCTTTTAAATAGTAATACAGTCTCTTGTTTTCTACAATGCTCCCAGCCACAGCAACTTAGTTACTCAGTGAGTATCCACCCATTGGTGCCCTATTGCATCATTCTGTCCATTCAAACCAGAAAGGTACCGCCTCTTCCCTTAGAGAGGAACCAGATTGGCTGTCTGCCATTTTTTAAAGACGTAACTAGCCCACCTAATAAGGTAGGTTGAGCTCTTGCTACTTAGCTTCCATTATCCATTTGAACTGATTAAAGGGGAGAAGGTGGGCGTGGATGGAGGCATCTTTAAATTGGGGGGACCCCGAGGGATTAGTTGCCATAGTATATCCTGGTTAGAACTGATCACAGTTGGCAGATTAGCGTGGTTTAAAAATACAAAAAAAAGGAGCAAACGGAGGTGGGAACAAAAGCATTGTTGAAGAGAAGTAATTGATCGTTTCTGCATTGTATAGTGAACGTACTGTTGTTATGCTTGCTCCCTATTTTTAAATTAACTAGGTTCTGTAGTTCAGACGGTAACTTCCGTTGCTGCATGGCTAGTATTCTGTGTCTTTTTATTTACGTTTTAAATCGTTAATGCTTTTTGAAAGTTGTTAAAGACTAGTTACTTTTAGCTGGGGTTTTCGAGTGTTTATGTAGAAACTATGGTCTCTTAATATAGTACATCTTTGTATTTCTATACTGGTCCTATTATCTCGGTTGTGCATGCTGAACCGTTTGTTGCTGTGCCTGATAAAGAAATGTATATAGTGTTTTCTTGTGTAGTTTACTGTCAAGCTAACAGGAGAGGGAAACAAGTATACTAGTCAAGTCTCTTTTACTCTTTCCTATCATTTCTGTTAATAAAAAGGTATCATATTTAAAGGGTTGAGGGATGACCGCAGCACTATAGAATTATTGTGTGATTAGAATTGTGGTTTTTTCATATGAGATAATAAGGAGCTAAATGAAAGTCAATACCCAGCAATGGAAATCTGAAAGAAAATAACTGTAGGACTAAATTTCATTCAACAGCTATGTTTAGAAAACAACTGGCCCCAATAAGGAGTTACCCTACCTTTTAAAATGTCTTTTATTATAGTATAGCACGCCATATGTGTGTCAGTGAGAGGGAAAGAAAGATGGTGTACACGGGGAATGGAAGAAAGTGGAGAATTTTTGGTCATTGGGAGAGAAGGAGGTACAGATAGGGAAGTGAAAGATGAGAGGGAGAAATGTGGTGGAAAGGGAACAGTTGGAAAGATTGAAAGGGATGCAAGAGGGAGGAATGTTGGACATAGTGGTGAAGGGAATAGAGGGAGAGATGTGGCATGGTGCTGGAGAGGGGTGATAGAAAGAGAAATGTTGGGCATGGGGCTGATGGGCAGGGGCAAAAGATGCTGCACATGGTCCGGGGAATGAGACATGAGAGAGGGATAAATGCTGGACCCTGGTAGGAGGAACCAATGGACAGCAACAGAAGAATGAAACTGGGACCAACTTGATGGAAAAATAAGTCTCCAGACAACAAAGGTAAAAACAGAATTTATTGACTAAAATATGTTAGCTTTGGGAAATGTATATAGCAGATGTCTTTGTATTGTGTTCAAAAGAAAAGGAAATGCATTTCTGGTTTTATTTCTACAGTGTAGTTGAAGTACTTGCTGACCCCTGGCTGTGGTTGTTGATGATCCCCAAGCACTGCAAGCAGAGGACCTCTTCTAGGGACAGCCAGAACTCCCTTCCACCAAGCGCAGCAGCCACTGGCAGCATCCAATGAGACACTGAGGTGCCAGCATCTGTGACTCAGGGACACTGCTGCTGCCTGCCAAGCTTTGCAAAAGGGAGCCTCGGCCACCTTCAGAGGAAGTCCTCAGCTGACATAACTTGGGGGGTCCTCATAAGCTGAGTATTTATATTTTATATTTACATTAGAAGCTCTGGTAGAAACCATTTACAAAGTATGTATTCTTCCCAATTAATATTTCCAAATTAATAAAGGGTCTCTACCAGAGTCTTTAATTCAGTAGCATAATTAAATGAAATGACTAATTCTGAAGTTTATAGGGATGGGCAGGAACGGATGGGATTCTTCACAGGGACGGGCGTGGATGGAGGGATTTCTCGCGGGGATGGAGGGAATCCTCACGGGGACGGGTGGGATTTCTGTCCCCCGTGCAACTCTCTAGTCCAGAGAAGAGTGACTAAAATGGTTAAGGGGCTGGAGGAGTTGCCGTACAGTTAGAGATTGAAGAAACTGGGCCTCTTCTCCCTTGAAAAGAGGAGATTGAGAGGGGATATGATCGAAACATTCAAGGTACTAAAGGGAATAGACTTAGTGGATAGGACAGGTTGTTCACCCTCTCCAAGGTAGGGAGAACAAGAGGGCACTCTCTACCTACCCAAGGTAGTGTAGAGGAGAGCAACAAACCCCGGGGAAGTCCAACCCTTCCCAAACCGATGGAAAACAAACTGCACCCCAGAATCCCCAACAGACTGCCAGCAACATAAACATCCCACTTCAAGCCAAACAGGTTAAAAGTAGAGACATTCTATAAAATTGTCTAATATTAGAACAATAGATGAGAGCCAAAGGCAACAGACAACCACAAAGTGGCTTTGCTGGCTCACAAATAGCTAGAAAAGCCCACGAACAGCACCCCCCCCCCAAAAAAAAAATAAAGTGGCAGATCTGACAGGTTTCTTTCCAGATCTCAACACTGTAGTCCATGTCCAGCTCGGCCTAGACGTCACTGCTATCTCAGGAAGGTTCGAGCAGCCCAGATCTTGCATCTCCGACCACGCTTCTGCCACGGTGCTCACTCGCTTAGATCTTCCATTCACAGTCAACCACACCCCAAAGGGAAATAGCCAGCGAAACCTATGTTCACCTGCACGCAAAGCCTGAGTAACTTCTTTAAAGGTCTTGCGTTTCTGTAGCGTAGACCATGCTAGATCTTGAAATACTCCCACAGCCAGATCTTGCCAATGAAAAGTCACCTTCAAAACACGCTCCTTTAAATTATAATCGCCAAAGCAAGCGATAATATCCTTAGTGCCGGGACCTCTAGTTGGCAACAGGCTATGATGTGCCCATAGTAAAAGCATGAGAACTGGCACGTCTGCTCCATCAGCCTTCAGCAATTGTTCACAAAACTCCCGCACCACTATTTTGCAGTCCCGATAGGCCTGCACCTCTGGTATGCCTTTAAATGCAGATTATAGCGCCGGGATTAATTTTCAAGATACTCTGCCTGCGCTTGTAGGTGTTGTAGTTCAGTAGATGTACGATCGGTAGATTCTTTAATCCCAGACACCGATGTAGAAAGGGTTTCCATGTGGTCTTCAGAGGGGGAAACTCATGCACCCAACTCACTAACATCAGAGTGGAGTTCTACGCTTTAACATCGACGTGGACCCCAATCATCTCCTCCTTCAATGCTTTAAACCACATCTGTGAGCCTCCTCGCCGTCCTCCAACTGTTGAGCAGGGATACCCTCATCCTCCAACTCTGAATGAGTCGCCTGCCCTGCCGCCATCTTATTTTTCTCCAGAGGACTTCAGGCAGGTCTGCAGAGGACTTCTCACCCCCTTCGCCATAACCTTACTGACTCTCGACCTCCCAAGAATCAGAGATTGCTATGCGCTGGAGGCTTTTAACTCCACAATTCTCATCAGCCCCTATGGACCTCACGATTTAGGCAGCCATTCACCGGGATGTAAAAATCTGGCAACTACTCTGTCCGGATCTTCTTTCTTTTCCTCCATCATATAGAGTTACAGCTAAGGGCAGGCACTTTGCTGATTAATGCCCATCTGGAGTTTTCTCTTTCACCAATGTGTCCAGTTTCCCGGCATCCAGCTTTTTACTGGTCAGAATGGGGATGACCCAGGTGATCATAATCTCTTCATTCTCTTAGTGTTGTGGGACCCCCCCCCCCCCCAGTGCTATTCCAGTCCAATGATGCTAAAGTGTTTACAAATTTCCTAGCGGATTTGAGATGTTATTTCATTGCATCTTTCTACATTGAAAATTACTACCCTCAGCACCTTGCAGGCATCTAAAAATAGGGTAACTGTTCCTAGCAGTTACATTTCTGGTTTTCCATTTTCTAACTCCTGTATTTGCTGCGATTCGTATTTCTCGTAATGCACTGTCCTGGGTTGCAATTTCCAATTTCTTATCCTTTGGTTTCAGTTCTCCTTTCCTGACCATTACTGGTTGTTTATTCTAAGCTTGAAAATAAATAAAACTTTTTTGAACTTAAAAAAAAAATGTGTCCATTTTTGTTTGATTTACATTTCCCACTCTGTTTCCACATTAACCACCTGTTTTTATTCATGCTGGTGGGGGTAATGTTGAAACTCTGCTCAGGTTGGGGAAAATGTTTCAGCCTTTATGCTATACGTTTGCCACAGGAGGGCAGCACTGAGCATCTTTGCAGTACTCATTCCTGAAACTGCTTAGGTAGTGGGATAAAAGGTTCAGCCTTTATGCTATACAATTGCCACAGGAGGGCAGCACTGAGCATCTCTGAGATACTTTAGAGAAACAGATTTAATGTTCTGAATGTGATAAGTATAAAGACATAATGAAGAGATACGTTTTCAAAGTTCTAAATGTAATACGCATAAAATCAATGAACAGATACTATTTAAATGTTGTAAATGTGATAAGTATTAAGACACTGAATAGATACCTTTTAAATGTTCTGAATGTCACAAACATAGAAACAATAAAGAGATACCTTTTCAATGTTCTAAATGTGATAAGTATAAAGACCTTTTAAATGTTCTGAATGTCACAAGAATAGAAACAGTAAAGAGATACCTTTTAAATATTCTAAATGTGATAAGTATAAAGATACTGAAGAAATACCTTTTAAAAGTTCTGAATGTGATAAGTATAAAGACAATGTACAGATACATTTTAAATGTTCTAAATGTGATAAGTATAAAGACACTGAGGAGATACCTTCTAAACGTTCTGAATGTCACAAGTATAAAAAATAAAGAGATACCTTTTAAATGTTCTGAATGTGATAATCATAAAACAATGAAAAGATACCTTTTAAATGTCTCGAATGTGATAAGTATACAGACACATACTGAAGAGATACCTTTTAAATATTCTGAATGTCACATATAAAAAATAAAGAGATACCTTTTCAATGTTCTAAATGTGATAAGTATAAAGACCTTTTAAATGTTCTGAATGTCACAAGCATAGAAACAATAAAGAGATACCTTTTAAATATTCTAAATGTGATAAGTATAAAGATACTGAAGAAATACCTTTTAAAAGTTCTGAATGTGATAACTATAAAGACACTGAACAGATACATTTTAAATGTTCTAAATGTGATAAGTATAAAGACACTGAGGAGATACCTTCTAAACGTTCTGAATGTCACAAGTATAAAAAATAAAGAGATACCTTTTAAATGTTCTGAATGTGATAATCATAAAAACAATGAAAAGATACCTTTTAAATGTCTCGAATGTGATAAGTATACAGACACATACTGAAGAGATACCTTTTAAATATTCTGAATGTCACATATAAACAATAAAGAGATACCTTTTCAATGTTCTAAATGTGATAAGTATAAAGACCTTTTAAATGTTCTGAATGTCACAAGCATAGAAACAATAAAGAGATACCTTTTAAATATTCTAAATGTGATAAGTATAAAGATACTGAAGAAATACCTTTTAAAAGTTCTGAATGTGATAAGTATAAAGACACTGAACAGATACATTTTAAATGTTCTAAATGTGATAAGTATAAAGACACTGAGGAGATACCTTCTAAACGTTCTGAACGTCACAAGTATAAAAAATAAAGAGATACCTTTTAAATGTTCTGAATGTGATAATCATAAAACAATGAAAAGATACCTTTTAAATGTCTCGAATGTGATAAGTATACAGACACATACTGAAGAGATACCTTTTAAATATTCTGAATGTCACATATAAAAAATAAAGAGATACCTTTTCAATGTTCTAAATGTGATAAGTATAAAGACCTTTTAAATGTTCTGAATGTCACAAGCATAGAAACAATAAAGAGATACCTTTTAAATATTCTAAATGTGATAAGTATAAAGATACTGAAGAAATACCTTTTAAAAGTTCTGAATGTGATAAGTATAAAGACACTGAACAGATACATTTTAAATGTTCTAAATGTGATAAGTATAAAGACACTGAGGAGATACCTTCTAAACGTTCTGAATGTCACAAGTATAAAAAATAAAGAGATACCTTTTAAATGTTCTGAATGTGATAATCATAAAAACAATGAAAAGATACCTTTTAAATGTCTCGAATGTGATAAGTATACAGACACATACTGAAGAGATACCTTTTAAATATTCTGAATGTCACATATAAACAATAAAGAGATACCTTTTCAATGTTCTAAATGTGATAAGTATAAAGACCTTTTAAATGTTCTGAATGTCACAAGCATAGAAACAATAAAGAGATACCTTTTAAATATTCTAAATGTGATAAGTATAAAGATACTGAAGAAATACCTTTTAAAAGTTCTGAATGTGATAAGTATAAAGACACTGAACAGATACATTTTAAATGTTCTAAATGTGATAAGTATAAAGACACTGAGGAGATACCTTCTAAACGTTCTGAACGTCACAAGTATAAAAAATAAAGAGATACCTTTTAAATGTTCTGAATGTGATAATCATAAAACAATGAAAAGATACCTTTTAAATGTCTCAAATGTGATAAGTATACAGACACATACTGAAGAGATACCTTTTAAATATTCTGAATGTCACATATAAACAACAAAGAGATACCTTTTCAATGTTCTAAATGTGATGAGTATAAAGACCTTTTAAATGTTCTGAATGTGATAAGCATAAAAATAATGAAAAGATACCTTTTAAATGTCCCGAATGTGATAAGTATACAGTAACATACTGAAGGGATACCTTTTAAATGTTCTGAATGTCACAAGCATAGAAACAATATAGATACCTTTTAAATGTTCTGAATATGATAACTATAAAGACACATCACATTTAGAACATTTTAAAAGTATCTGTTCAATATGTGTCTTTATACTTACAATATTTGGATCATTTAAAAGGTATCTTTTCATTGTTTTATGCTTATCACGGTCAGAACATTTAAAAGGTATCTATTTATTGTTCTTATGATTATCACGTTCAAAACATTTAAAAAGTATCTCTTTATTGTTTTTATGATTATCACATTCAGAACATTTAAAAGGTATCTCTTTACTGATTTTATGATTATCACGTTCAGAACATTTAAAAGGTATCTCTTCAGTATGTGTCTGTATACTTATCACATTCGGGACATTTAAAAGGTATCTTTTCACTGTTTCTATGCTTATCACATTCAGAATATCTTTAACGTATCTCTTTATTGTTTTTTTACTTATCACATTCAGAACATTCAAAAGGTATCTCTTCATTGTTGTTATGCTTATCACATTCAAAACATTTAAAATGTATTTGCTCAGTATGTGTTTTATGCTTATCACATTCAGAACATGTAAATGTTTCTCTTAAGTGTCTGTAAACATCACATTTATAACATTTAAAAGGTATCTCTTCAGTATGTGTCTATATGATATTGCATAGAAAAAGCATACCTATAATACATATCATATTCAGAACATTGAAATGGTTTCTCTTCAGTGTCTTTATACTTATGACATGCAGAATATTTAAATTGATTTCTTCAGTGTGTGTCTTTATATGATAGTGCAGAGACAAAGCATACCTATAATACATATCACATTCAGAACATATACAAGGTATTTGTTCAGTATATGTTTTATATTTTATTAGAGACAAATCATGCTTAAAATACATATCACATTCAGAATGTTTAAATGGTTTCTCTTCAGTGTCTTTATACTTACCACATTTAGAACATTTAAAATGTTTCTCTTCAATGTCTTTAAACTTATCACATTTAGAACATTTAAAATGTATCTGTTCAGTACGTTATTTTTATATATATGACATTCAGAACATTTAAACGGTGTCTCTTCAGTGTCTTTATACTTATCACATTTAGAACATTTAAAACGTTTCTCTTCATTTTTTTATACTTATCACTGAAGAGAAATATTTTAAATGTTTTAAATGTAATAAGTATAAACACACTGAAGAGAAACTATTTAAATGTTCTGAATGTGATAAGTATAAAGACACTGAACTGAAACCATTTAAATGTTCTAAATGTAATTAAGACAAGGAAAAGAAACTAATGTATCATAACACCTTTACAGAAGCTCATATAGACCACTTTGAATTGACTCCACTGTTATTAGTAGTGGTATAGAAGCTCTCAATAATCATAATCATAAAATACTGTTACTTTGTATATAGAGCAGCTTAAAGGATTATGCATCAATATGTCATAAACAAGCTGTAAGCTATCAGCGAGAAATAATGATACTGTCAGTACATTTAGAAGTATGCTCTGTTATGACATGACCATTACTCGTTGTTTATTCTATGCTTGAAAATAAATAAAACTTTTTTGAACTTAAAAAAATCATTCTTTATAAGAGTATCTGTGTGCACTATGCAGTTATTTAATTATACTATGTATGCTGATTTGCAACCCATTCTGTACTCTTTTGGGAAGATGGGCTAAGCAACCAAATACATATTTTTTTTTAAAAAAATGCATATAAAGAAATTTTATGCTGAATTTCAAATCTTAGTTTTATAGGTGCTATTCTAGATATTGCCACACGAGGACGACATTGCCTAATAGAGATGGCTATTTTTAATAGCTCAGTGCTGTCCTCCTATGGTCATTCCTCAGATTGCACATTGAATTGCATAAATCTGTTAATAATAGAGATTTTCCCAACTGTGCAGAGCAACTGCCTGCTCTGCCCTCCTCAAACTGGCTGTGCAGCTGAAGCTCCTCTCCTTTTAAATATAATAATAACTTTATTCTTTTATACCACCATAACCAAAAGTGCTAGGTGGTTTACGCTAAATAGAGCTGTACAATCAGCGAAATAAGGCTTCCAACTGGATCCAGTGCTGGGTTTACTCCTTTGCAGGTAAGGACTTCTGAGTTCCCCATTGCATTCCCTAAGAAAAGCAAGATTTAGAAGGGAGATCATAGGTCAGTTCTGGGTTTCTGACAGCCTTATTCTTGATTCCTTTGATTTTCAGCACAAAGTTCAGTGGGTAGCCTGGAACTGGGCAACTTGGTAGCCCTGGTTTGTTTGCTTACCAGCCTTTAGGGAAAACTCTACAGCTTCTGCATAGCACAGGCTGTTTCAGTAGCCATCCTGAAGGCTGGTCTAGTAAGTCTCAAATGTGACCTTGGATTTGCTACACCATCCCAGGTCGACTAATCTGATCCAGTCCTGAATTTTACCCTACTCCATGCAGAGACTTGTTCTAATTGTCCACAGCTTTTCTTGAGACAATCATCCTAGCTTTCAGTGGGGATTAAAGGTGGACTGGATCCATTCATTAACTAATCCAGAGAGGGATGGAGGCTTCGAATATTCCTGTGTTTTCACTGCATTTGAAATGGGTCATACAGGGCATCAATGTCTCTTAGCTAATGAGGTTAAAAGCTTCCCTGAGTTAGACAGCAGTGGCACCAGGTCTTCAGGGTGATGGGTACCTAAGCAGAAGGAATGGGAATGTGAATTGACACTCCTGGAGTTTGGAGAAGAGTACAGTTTCTCTGAAGAACATCTTGCTGTCCTTGATTAAATGGATTTCAAAAATAAAAGATAAATCGATATAGGGAACTCTAATGAGCCAAGTCTATCCTGATGAGGCGTTTGCTGTGTATTTTCCACTACACCTGACCTGTTTCTGTTTGCAATGGTAATTATTATGAATGGAGCTTATCCAGGCACAGGAACTTGGGCTGGTGCTTCCTGAGAAGAAGCATGCCACAGAATATTTGGGGTTAAAAAGGGGAGTATAAGTGCATCATCACCTATCCACCACCCTCCCCAAGAGTGGCAGATGAATGAACTGGCGTAATAATAATATCAAACCCATTAAGCCAAGATGTTTATCACTGATGCCTGACATAACATGTCCAGAATCACAAAATTCTGAGGGTTATGGTTCCAGGATAATTATTCTAGAATCGGACGGAGAAAGATGGGGCTGGGAGAGACCTTGGGTATTCATCTACTGTACTCCCTTGCCTCAATGCAGGATCCCTTTATGTAAAATCTCCCAGATAGATGCTTCTCTAACCTGCTCTTAAGAACACCCCACACCATTCTCCCATCATAGGAGTTGGTGGTTGCGTATCATCGAACTGGGCTTCTCCAGGCTTTCCTTGATTTCTGTTTTTCTTATCTTGGCACTGCATACGCCATATAACTCTTTATAAATTATCAGACTTTAGAAAATCAGTAAAAACTTTTATTTTCACATGAACTGCACTGCAATTATAGACTCTGACTTCTAAATTGTTACCTGAATGAATCTAAAATGTATAGTGTATTTTGCTGCTATAATAAACCTTGTATTACATGTGTGCATACATAGGGCAACTGATTTGGTATAAATATGTGCATATAAGTAGGATGATGGATTATTGGCATAACCATACCAGCATTAATAACTCGGTAACATCACCACAGAGCTCTGTGTATTTCAGTATAGAGCCCATGCATTGTAACACCTCACAAGTCGTACAGATTCCCAGATTAACATGCCAAGTAAAGTGATTATTCCAGTAAGTTTCTTCTAGTTATCTAGCTGCTGATTGAGGGATGGGGAAAGGGAGAGAGAGCAGAGAAAGTTTCCTGCACAGATCTCTCTGAGATAAAGAGAAGTGACATTGTGAGTATTAAAACTGCAAGTATAGTTTAGACATCCCGGCCAAGTTATGTTTCTCTGAATTCTAAATTGAACAGAAGCTGACACAAACTCAATCATGACTGGGCTAATGGCCAGCTGCTGCATTTGGTTGCTTTTTCCAACTACCACCTGTGGTAGTGAAAAACCGATATCCAGAAGGAGCCACAGGAGGCTGCACGATCGAGATAGCGGCAATATTCACACCACTATGGAGATAAAGTTAGGGAGTCAGTTTTCTCTCCACTGGCAGCTTGGGGAATGCAGCCACATGAAAGGGTGACTCATCTGGATGGTTCTCTGTGATGGTCTCTCCCATAGCCTCCTCTGAGCTCCAGGCATTTTGGCCCAAATTCACTAAACCTCCAAACCGTGTGCGATCCGTTTCCATTTGCATGCCAGCCGACGAATTCACTAAAGGCCTGCATGCAAATGGAAATGATCGTTAACACGCCCCTAACCCACGGCCAGAGCGATCCCCGCTCTTGCGCACACCCTGATGACAGTGACAAGAGAAGCAACCTCCTGTCACTGCTGTCAGGGCTCAGCCCCGATCTCTCCTGCCTGCTCATGGACTCTCCTGCTCTCTGCCGCCGTTCCCTGCAGTGCAAGCCTCTATTTATATGTTTGGTTTATGTATATCACATGGAGTCTTACGTCACATCCCATTGTCACTCTATCACATTACTTATGTCATTGTTTTTATTCATTTATCATCACACCATATGTCCATTTTTTATGTCTTTATACATCTGTAATTGTATATTTTTAGCAATCTTTATTTATATTTGTTCAGACCCCAGAGGAAGATGTGTTTACTGAAACACGGACCGTGTCGGGTCCTTAGGTTTGTTTGAAGGGTGGTAACACTGACCGCATTTATATTTGATATAATAAACATAGTCTGCATCTTGTACATTTTCTCTGCAGTCCTTTTTAGTTTTTGTTTGTTGGATTTTTTCTTTTGTTTTCAGTAACTCGGTTACTGACAGGTCTGCAGCAGTCGGGTTTGCCAATAGTAAAACCCGATTTGAAATATCCAAGCAACTGTTAGTGAATCAATCGCTTGGCTAATTTGCATGGGAGGATCGCTACAGGCTATAGTGAATGGGGTTGGAGGGAAATTTGGTCGCAAAGGGCTTGCAAACCGATCGGTTTGCTTAGTGAATTTGGGCCTTTGTCCCTAATTTTGTGCATGTACACATACACCTGACCAATCCTATTCAATATGTTTATGAGTGACATTGCCGAAGGGTTCTGAATGTGATAAATATAAAACAATGAAAAGATACCTTCTAAATATTCTAAATGTAATAAGAATAGACACTGAAGAGATACCTTCTAAATGTTCTAAATGTGATAAGCATAAAACAATGAAAAGATACCTTTTAAATGTTCTGAATATGATAACTATAAAGACACATCACATTTAGAACATTTTAAAAGTATCTGATCAATATGTGTCTTTATACTTACAATATTCGGATCATTTAAAAGGTATCTTTTCATTGTTTTATGCTTATCACATTCAGAACATTTAAAAGGTATCTTTTTACTGTTTTTATGATTATCACATTCAGAACATTTAAAAGGTATGTCTTTAGTGTCTATTCTTATCACATTTAGAACATTTAAAAGGTATTTCTTCAGTATGTGTCTGTATACTTATCACATACGGGACATTTAAAAGGTATCTTTTCATTGTTTCTATGCTTATCACATTCAGAATATCTATAAGGTATCTCTTTATTATTTTTATACTTATCACATCCAGAACATTTAAATAGTATCTCGTCTGTATCTTTATACTTATCACATTCAGACTATTTAAAAGGTATCTCTTCAGTTTCTTTATACTTATCTATTCATTGTTGTTATGCTTATCACATTCAAAACATTTAAAATGTATTTGCTCAGTATGTGTTTTATGCTTATCACATTCAGATATTTAATTGTTTCTCTTCAGTGTCTGTAAACATCACATTTAGAACATTTAAAAGGTATCTCTTCAGTATGTGTCTATATCAGTGGTTCCCAACCCTCTCCTGGAGGACCAGCAGGCCAGTCGGGTTTTCAGGATAGCCCTAATGAATATGCATGAGAGTGAACTGCATATAATGGAGGTGCCAGGCATGCAAATCAGCTCCATGCATATTCATTAGGGCTATCCTGAAAATCTGACTGGCCTGGTGGTCCTCCACGACAGGGTTGGGAACCACTGGTCTATATGATATTGCAGAGAAAAAGCATACCTATAATACATATCACATTCAGAACATTTAAATAGTTTCTCTTAAGTGTCTTTCTACTTATGACATGCAGAATATTTAAATGGATTTCTTCAGTATGTGTCTTTATATGATAGTGCAGAGACAAAGCATACCTATAATACATATCACATTCAGAACATGTACATGGTATTTGTTCAGTTTGTGTTTTATATTTTATTACAGAGACAAATCATGCTAAAAATATATATCACATTCAGAATGTTTAAACGGTTTCTCTTCAGTGTCTTTATACTTACCACATTTAGAACATTTAAAATGTTTCTCTTCAATGTCTTTAAACTTATCACATTTAGAACATTTAAAATGTATCTGTTCAGTACGTTATTTTTATACATATGACATTCAGAACATTAAAACGGTGTCTCTTCAGTGTCATTATACTGCAGAGATGCTCAGTGCTGCCCTCCTGTGGCATATACATAGCATAAAGGCTGAACCTTTTTTTTTTTTAAGGTTCAAAAAAGTTTTATTTATTTTCAAGCTTAGAATAAACAACGAGTCATAAAAGTCAGCAAATCTGGCGATTCCTGAAGAGTCTCTAATTTAGGGAAAGCCTTCCTCAGACAATGAGTAAATTGTAACCACCTAAATTGTTGGCTAATAGGAAGATTATATAATGTGACCAACTCTGTGAAGCTCAACCAGGTGTGATGATGACATATATGTTTAATCGACCAAATCCCACATTTTTTCCAAATGTGCCAAGAAACAGTGGAGTTTTGTATTTTAATCAGTGGATTATTCCAAATGGAAGCAAGGGAATCCAACCCCACCATTAGCTTTACTAGCCTTAAGTTTCTGTAGTCCAATACGTGGCTGTTTCATATTCCATAGGAACTTCGAAAGAATGGTATCCAAAGAGGTATAAAAAGATTTTGGTAGCAAAAAAGGAAGCATATTAAGAACGTAGTTAACTTTAGGGGAGATCATAATTTTTATGGATTCTAACCGACCCCACCATGTCAGGCTAAGAGGAGACCAGCGGTTGACAAGATCCCGCACCATGGATGTAATATATTCAACATTATAAGCAGAAGTTTCTTCCAAAGTGGGACCAAAATATACACCGAGATATTTAATTCGATTTTCTGATCAGTGAAACCCGAAATCTGTAGCTTCACAGCGTAACTCAGGGCAATTTCAGTTTTATTGTTGTTCAATTTGTAACCTGAATGTTGTGAGTAATGAGATATAGTGGATAGTAAAGGCGGTATGGAATCAGGAGAAACGAATAAGAGAATATCATCAGCATATGCCGCGAGTTTAGTTTCTATATCTCCCATTTTGAAACCAGAAATCAAGGGATTGTGTCGTATTGCTAGAAGTAGAGGTTCCAAGGCGAGGTCAAATAATAGTGGGGAAAGAGGGCAGCCCTGTCTAGTACCCCTAGTGGGATGGAAGGTATGCGATAAAACCCCGTTGATGTTGATTTTGGTGGAAGGAGATGTATAAAGGACACGTATCATGCGAATGAATTCGGAAGGAAAGCCAAACCATTTCAGAACGTAAAACAGAAAGGGCCATTCTACACGATCAAAGGCTTTTTCGGCATCCAAGCCTAGGACAGCGAGTTTTTGATCAGAAGTGTGGAGATGATTAATAATGTTAGAGAATAATCTTGTATTATTGTATGACTGTCTGTCATGAATAAAGCCCGATTGATCAGATGCAATTAAATGCTTGATGACAGATTGCATACGGGAGGCCAGAAGTTTGGCGTATATTTTTGCATCCGTATTAATTAGAGATAGGGGTCTGTAGTTCTGTACACACTGTGGATCTTTACCCGGTTTAGGCAATACAATTATAGTAGCCTCGGTGAAAGTTCCTGATATTGAACCATCTTCTATGGCATGATTGAGAAATTTTAAATTTTAAAAAATGGGGTAAAATGAGATTGGGGTGCAGGGGAAAACAATTTAGGTGGAATACCTTTACAAATGGGAAGAAGGATGAGTTAATCTAAAATCAAGAGAATTGGGGATTGGGATGAGGATAGCTGAGGGGGATTGGGCAAGATTTAGGAATTAGAATTTGTTAAAGAGACGGGTCTTCATTGATTTTCTGAAGTCGGCATAAGAAATGGCCTCGAGAATGGGTTTTACGAGCCATGTGTTCAGTTTGGCTGCCTGGAATGATAACATTCTGTCTAGGAACTTCTTGTAAAGACATGATTTCAGGAATGGGTAATTAAAGAGATTTATTCTGCGAGAGCTCTTATTAGAGCTGTTGAGGATGAATTGAGAGGCGAGGTAAGTTGGTAGCATCCCAAAGATAGCTTTGTAGCTGATGCAGGCAAACTTGAAGAGTATTCTGGATTCCACCGGCAACCAGTGGAGTATCTGGAAGTATGGGGTGATATGTTTCCATTTTTCTAAACCAAAGATGAGCCGGACTGCAGTGTTCTGAATTAATCTTAGCTTGTTAAGTGTCTTCTTATAAGCTCCCAGATATATAAGGTTGCAGTAATCCAGCGTACTCAAGATGGATGATTGTACGAGTAATCGAAAGGATGATTCACCGAAGAATTTTTTAATGGTGCGGAGCTTCCATAGGACTGATATACTTTTTTTGAACATTAAATTTGTATGCTTTTCCAGGGTTAGGTGTTTGTCAAGGGTGACTCCTAGTATTTTTATAGTTTGGTCAATTTCATAATCATGGCCATTCACGTGAATCGTGTTGTCTTTTATCTTTTCATTGGGAGATGCCAGGAAAAATTTAGTTTTTTCTGTGTTCAGTTTTAGTTTGAAGGCCGTCATCCAAAGCTCTATTTGCTTTAGGATATTGGTTAAGAGATTAATAAAGTCTGACGACAGACAGGTTAGTGGTAGCACTACAGTAATGTCGTCAGCGTAGATGAGTTTTAGGCTTTGTAGCAGGTGTCCCAATGTGATATGGTAGATGTTAAATAAGGACGGAGATAGCGGGGAGCCCTGGGGCAACCCGCAGTTGTTTTTCCAGCTGAAGGAGAATTTGTCTTCTTTGAATACCTGATAGGATCTGAACTCGAGGAATTCCTGGAACCAGTTGTAAGCGTTTTCTGTGATGCCTAAGGATTCTAAACAGTTCATTAAGATGGTGTGATCTACTAGGTCGAAGGCAGAACTTAGGTCCAGTTGTAGAATCATTGCACTGGTGCCTTGACTGAGAAGGGAATGTAGGTGGTTTAGGAGTGAGGCCATAATTGTTTTGGTGCTGAAGCCGGGTCTGAAACCTGATTGGTTGTTCTGCAGAAGGTTGAATTTGTCTAGGTAGGTATTTAGTTCAGCGTTTACCAGGCCTTCCGTTAATTTAGCAGCAAGAGGGATGTTTGCGACAGGTCTAAAATTGGCTATGTTATTGGATGTTTCTTTGGTGTTCTTTTTAATATTACGATTTGACCCAAGTCCTCTGGAAACTTGCCAATGGATAGTTGTAGGTTGATCCAGTCTAGTAGTGTGGCTTTGAAGTTGATAGGGGCCGCTTTCATCACATTTGGGGGGCAGGGGTCCAGTCTGCAGTATGATTTGGCGTACTTGTTGTAGAGCTTATTGAATGTTTTCCAGTCAATCTCTTTGATGTTGGACCAACTCATGTCGGCTGTAGATGCATCTGGGTCGTGGGGGAAGATGTAGTCCCAGTGGGAGTCTTGATGGCTTGATAAAGCAAGTCTTAATTTTTTTATTTTTGAATTGAAAAAATCGTCTAGGTCGTCTGCCGTAACTGTAGTTCTTCTACCAGGTTTGTGTAGGAATGAGTATCGCACGGGTCATTGGCTAGTTTAAACAGCTTGCTGTTGTTTAAGGAGATGTTACCTATTTTGTGGGCATAGAAGGTTTTTTTCTTCTCTTTGGTTATGTTTTTGTAGCTTTTTAGCATTTGGCACCAGGCGTCTCTAGTCTCTGGGGTTCCTGATTTTGACCATTTCCTTTCTAAGCTTCTTAACTCTCTCTTTATCTCAAGGAGCTCTAGGTCAAACCAGCCTGTTAGGTTTCTAGGTCTAAACCTTCTTTTTTTCAGTGGGACCATTTCGTTTAGGATGTGGGTGCTGGTGCAGATCCAGGAACTCATGAATTGATTAAAATCCTCGTCTTGGTTGTGAATAATATCGTAGTGAGACCAGAATTCCATGGGGTTGATCTTGCCTCTGCTGGTGTGGAATTGTGTGGGTTTGTTCTTAACTTTCATTGTGACAGAGGTTGTTTTCCATTGCCATTCAAATTCAAAATTACATATTTTGTGATCAGACCATAGAGAATCAGACCAGGTTTCTGATATCCATCGAATAGTGGGATTTATTGAGTTTATTGAGGACAGTGATACCAGGTCGAGTTGGTGGCCTTTTTTGTGAGTTGTTACCGAGGGTGGGTTAGGGAAGCCTAGTGAAGCTAGAAAGGACCAAAATTCTGTAGTCTCTGGATGATCTGATAGCTCTAGGTTATAAGGCCCTGTTAGAGAATTGGTTAAGAGGAACTCGTGGAATTCTTCTTTGGCTGAGGTCCATTTTGGGGGGGAATGTAGGCTAGAGTGATTATTAGGGAGTCTGCTAGAAGTTCTGAATGTAGCTTTAGAGATAAGATTTCCAAGTTGGAGGAGGAATTAGAGCTTAGAATGGAGCAGTTTAAGTTGTTTTTAAAGATTATCGCCAGTCCTCCACCCCTGCCTCTTTCTCTTGCTAAGGATAGGATTTTGAAGTTAGGGGGGAGGCATTCTTGGATGATAATGTCGTGATCCGAGAGTAGCCAAGTCTCCGTTAGTAGGACGAAGTCAGGATTGTTGTCAGTTAGCCAGTCATAAATTAGTTGGGATTTGTTCCTCATAGATCTTATATTTAGAGTAGCATAATGGGACTTTGGGGAAGGGGTGGAAGAAGCTAAGTTTTTTAGTGCTCGGTCTTTTTTGATGTATGGTTTGGGAGGTCTGCGGACTGGGATCTCTGAAGGGCTAGAGTCTTTGTAATCATAGGCTAATGGGGGTTTGGGTTTGAAGTTACGAACTGTCGAGTAGTAGGTGAGGAGTGGGAGTAGGTAAGGGAGGGCGGTTGTCTTGCTTCTTAAACCAATTAGGTATAAGGCGAGAAGTATGCTCAGGCTATGGTGAAGGAGTGCCATATTGTTGAGATAATCGGAATATACAATTGTACAGTGGTCAGATAGCAAGTTATCTGCCATAAATGGGGTTCTTTAAGGCTCTTTGCCAGAATCAGAAGTACAATTATATATTTATATGTTAGATATACCGCAAATTGGTTGCCTTGGCGAAGTTAGTCTTGTGGGTGCAGCAAATCCGTTGTTTCACAAGGCATTTCACAAAGGCGCTCACTAAGGCGTATGCGCCTTTGTCAGCGTGCCAAGTGGCTGCGCACCATTGGCGCTGTGGCTGTTTTAAAGTGTTCCCCTGCTGGATCGGGGTAGGGGCAGAGCTTTGCTCTCACTCTCTGCTGGGCATATGAGGATTAATAATCAGAAGGAGCTGTATATGCTGGAGGTGAGAGGCTGATATGCAAAGATGGGGAGAGGGACCTTGGGGTGATAATGTCCGAAGATTTAAAGACGAAAAAACAGTGTGACAAGGCGGTGGCTGCTTCCAGAAGGATGCTGGGCTGTATAAAGAGAGGCGTAGTCAGTAGAAGGAAGAAGGTGTTGATGCCCCTGTACAGGTCATTGGTAAGGCCCCACTTGGAGTATTGTGTTCAGTTTTGGAGACCGTATCTGGCGAAGGAAGTAAGAAGACTTGAGGCGGTCCAGAGGAGGGCGACGAAAATGATAGGAGGCTTGTGCCAGAAGATGTATGAGGAGAGACTGGAAGCCCTGAATATGTATACCCTAGAGCAGGAGTGTCCAACCTTTTGGCTTCCCTGGGCCGCAATGGCCCCAAAAAATTTTTCTGGGGCCACGCAAATGTTGCAGCAAGACAGAGGAGGGAGCTGGCAAGACGGTAAACACCCGGGAGCAGCAGAGGAAAACACTGCATCGCCCTCGACCAGGGCCGCACAAAATACTTCACGGTGTCGCATGCAGCCCTCGGGCCACAGGTTGGACACCCCTGCCCTAGAGGAAAGAAGGGACAGGGGAGATATGTTCAGACGTTTAAATACTTGAAGGTATTAACGTAGAACAAAATCTTTTCCAGAGAAAGAAAAATGGTAAAACCAGAGGACATAATTTGAGGTTGAGGGGTGGTAGATTCAAGAGCAATGTTAGGAAATTCTACTTTACGGAGAGGGTGGTGGATGCCTGGAATGCGCTCCCGAGAGAGGTGGTGGAGAGGAAAACAGTGACAGAGTTCAAAGAAGCGTGGGATGAACACAGAGGATCTAGAATCATAAAATAATAGTAAATATTGTAGAACTAAGGCCAGTACTGGGCAAACTTGCACAGTCTGTGTCTGTATATGACCGTTTGGATGGGCTGGGGAGGGCTTCAGTGGCTGGGATGGTGTATGTGGGCTGGAGTGGGCTTTGGCAGGGACTTTAGTAGTTGGAACCTAAGAACAGTCCCGGGCAGAGCTTTGGATTCTTGCCCAGAAATAGCTAAGAAGAAAAAAAAACCCAACAACAAATTTTTAGATTGAATCAGGTTGGGCAGACCGGATGGACAATTCAGGTCTTTATCTGCCGTCATCTACTATGTTACTTGAAAGGTATTAACGTAGAGCAAAATCTTTTCCAGAGAAAGGAAAATGGTAAAACCAGAGGGAAAAATTTAAGGTTGAGAGGTGGTAGAGTAATGTTAGGAAATTCTTCTTTACAGAGAGGGTAATTGATGCATGCATGGCAGAGTACAAACAAGCATGGGATGAACACAGAGGATCTAGAATCAGAAAATAATGGTATATATTGAAGAACTAAGGCCAGTACTGGACAGACTTGCACGGTTGAGGATGGGCTGGGGAGGGCTTCAATGGCTGGGATGGTTTAGATGGGCTGGAGTGAGTTTTGATGGAGGCTCCAGTAGACAGAGGCTAAGCACATTACCAGGCAGAGCTCTGGGTTTCTGGCCAAGAAATATCTAAGGAAAAGGACCATTTAAATTAAATGATTAATTTATAGAGCGTGATTGGATGTGTCAACTACTAGGATTTTAACCCAGAAATGGATAAATATAAGTTCCGAAAAGATCTAGATGTGAAAGCCTGGCTAGCTCAACGGTTGAGTGCTGGGTAAAGAAATGGGATCTGAATTCGAGGTACATCTGTACCGTTCTAACGTTCGGTGGTTATCCCTGGGACAGGTGCTGAATCGTGTTTTTGCCATGCTTGTGGAATTAGCTCTGTTTTTGCAAGAGCAGCAACATTGTCATGCAGATTGCTTCAAAAATTCTGGCTGATATCTTTGCAGCTCTCAATCATCTCAATAAGCAGATGCAGGGTGGTGGAGTCAACATCATCGAAGCGGAAGAAAACCTGAAAACTTTTCAAAAAAGCTACCATCATGGAAACGACGAACAGAAAATGATAACTTCGCAAACTTTCCCCTGCTAGACAACTGTGTAAGTAAGATCGAAGATGTATCTGGAATCGGAGACATTTCTGTACCCGCGGAACTGAAGCAAACTATTGCCACACACTTAGATGAGCTTGCAAAGTCTCTCGACGGATACTTCCCTACAAGAGAGTCATATCCAGCATAGGTGAGACAGCCGTTCACGTTTAGTGTTGAGACAACAGATGTCAATGATGAATACCTCGATGAAATCATTGAAATTCAGCAGAGCCAGGTTCAACAGCAACTCTTCAGAACAACAACGCTCTCAACGTTTTGGTGTCAACAATTGGTAACATACCCTATTATTGCTAAGAAAGCTCTGGAAATTTTCATACAGTTTGTTACAACATATATTTGTGAGCAATCCTTTTCGAGGATGCTGGACATAAAAATGAAGAAAGGAAACAGACTTTGTTGCAAAAATGACAACAAAGTTAAAAACCAATGTTCTAAATGCTTTCCATAGTTGGGGAAGAGGGCATTCTCTAAATATAATGTGATAAAGTATGAGCCTAATTCATCGGGAGTGATGTTGAAATTCTGCTCAGGTAGGGGGATAAATGGATCAGCCTTTATGCTAGACATTTGCCACAGGAGGGCAGCACTGAGCATCTCTGCAGTATAAAGACAGTGAAGAGAAACCGTTTAAATATTCTGAATGTCATATGTATGAAAAAAAACCTGAACAGATACATTTGTTTAAAGACACTGTAGAGAAACAATTTACATGTTCTAAATGTGGTAAGTAGAAAGTCACTCAAGAAACAGTTTAAAGTTTTGAATGTCATATGTATTATAGGCATGCTTTGTCTCAGCAATATCATATAAAGACACATAATGAAGAAATACCATTTAAATGTTCTGAATGTCATAAGCATAAAGACACTGAAAAGAAATGCTTTAAATGTTCTGAATATGATATGTATTATAGGCACATACTGAAGAGATACCTTTTAAATGTTCTAAATGTCATAAATTTAAAGACACTGAAAAGAAAAGGTTTTAATGTTCTGAATGTCATAAGTATAAAAATAACATACTGAACAGATACATTTTAAATGTTCTAAATGTTAATACCTTTCAAGAAACATAGTAGATGACGGCAGATAAAGACCTGAATTGTCCATCCGGTCTGCCCAACCTGATTCAATCTAAAAATTTGTTGTTGGGTTTTTTTTTCTTCTTAGCTATTTCTGGGCAAGAATCCAAAGCTCTGCTTGGGACTGTTCTTAGGTTCCAACTACTGAAGTCCCTGCCAAAGCCCACTCCAGCCCACATACACCATCCCAGCCACTGAAGCCAGCCCATCCAGCACCAAACGGTCATATACAGACACAGACTGTGCAAGTCTGCCCAGTACTGGCCTTAGTTCTACAATATTTACTATTATTTTCTGATTCTAGATGCTCTGTGTTCATCCCACGCTTCTTTGAACTCAGTCACCGTTTTCCTCTCCACCACCTCTCTCGCGAGCGCATTCCAGGCATCCACTACCCTCTCCGTAATGTAGAATTTCCTAACATTGCTCTTGAATCTACCACCCCTCAACCTCAAATTATGTCCTCTGGTTTCACCATTTTCCTTTCTCTGGAAAAGATTTAATACCTACGTTAATATTTTTCAAGTATTTGAACATCTGAATCATATCTCCCCTGTCCCTCCTTTCCTAGGGTATACATATTCAGGACTTCCAGTCTCTCCTCATATGTCGTTTTGCGCAAACCTCCTACCATTTTCGTCGCCTTTCTCTGGACCGCTTCAAGTCTTCTGATGTCCTTTGCCAGATACGGTCTCCAAAATTGAACACAATACTCCAAGTGGGGCCTCACTAACGACCCGTCCAAGGGTCTTTCTAGAGGCCGAACCTTCAAAAAGATATTACAAGGATGCAGTCGGTCCAGAGGAAGGCTACTAAAATGGTGTGTGGTCTTCATGATAAGGCATATGGGGACAGACAATCTGTATACTTTGGAGGGAAAGGCGGGAGAGGGCAGATATGATAGAAAAGTTTAAATATCTACCTATAATTAATGTGCACGATCGAGTCACTTTCATTTGAAAGGAAACTCTGCAATGAGAGGGCATCGGATGAAGTTAAGAGGTGATAGTCTCCAGAGTAATCTGAGGAAGTTCCTTTTTATGGAAAGGGTGGTAGATGCGTGGAACAGTCTCCCGGAAGAGGTGGTGGAAACAGAGACTGTCTCTGAATTCAAGAGGGCCTGGGATAGGCACGTGAGATCTCTCAGAGAGAGAAAGCGATAATGCTTACTGTGGATGGGCAGAATAGATGGGCCATTTGGCCTTTATCTGGCGTCATGTTTCTATGTTTATTATCCTGGAACCATAACCCTCAGAAATTTGTGATTCTGGACATGGCATCAGTAATATTCATCTTAGTTTAATGGGTTCAATATTATTGAACCCATTAAACTACTCCAGTTCATTCATCTGTCACTCTTGGGGAGGGCGGTGGATAGGAGATGATGCACTTATACTCCCCTTTTCCATCCAGAATATTCTGTGACATGCTTCTTCTCAGGAGGCACCAGCCCAAGGTACTGTGCCTGGATAAGATTAGCATTGCGAACAGAAACAGGTCAGGTGTAGTGGAAATACATAGCAAACGCCTCAGTGGGACAGACTTAGCCCATCAGAGTTCCCAATATCAATTCATAAGAACATAAAATTGTCGCTGCTGGGTCAGACCAGTGGTCCATCATGCCCAGCAATCCGCTCACGCGGCGGCCCTCTGGTCACCCTAACTGAGACTAGTCCTACCGGCATACGTCCTTGTTCATTATGAACTTGTCTAGCTTTGTCTTGAATCCCTGGAGGGAGTTTTCCCCCATGACAGACTCCGGAAGAGCGTTCCAGGTTTCTATCACTCTCTGGGTAAATAACTTCCTTAAGTTCGTACAGAATCTATCCCTTTTCAACTTTAGAGAGTGCCCTCTCGTTCTCCCTACCTTGGAGAGGGTGAACAACCTGTCTTTATCTACTAAGTCTATTCCCTTCAGTACCTTGAATGTTTCAATCATGTCCCCTCTCAATCTCCTCTGTTCGAGGGAGAAAAGGCCCAGTTTCTCTAATCTTTCACTGTACGGCAACTCTTCCTGCCGTTTAACCATCTTAGTTGTTCTTTTCTGGATCCTTTCGAGTAGTACCGTGTCCTTCTTCATATACGGTGACCAGTGCTGGACACAGTACTCTAGGTGAGGGCGCACCATGGCCCAGTACAGCGGCATGATAACCTTCTCCGATCTGTTTCTGATCCCCTTCTTTATCATTCCTAGCATTCTGTTCTCCCTTTTTGCCGCAGTCGCACATTGCGTGGACGGCTTCATCGACGTCGATCAGAACTCCCAAGTCTCTTTCCTGGGAGGTCTCTCCAAGTACCGACCCGGACATCCTGTATCTGTGCATGAGATTTTTGTTACCGAAATGCATCACTTTACACTTATCCACGTTGAACCTCATCTGCCATGTTGACGCCCATTCCTCAAGTCTGATTATGTCACGTTGCAGATCTTCGCAATCTCCCTGTGTCTTCACTATTCTGAATAACTTTGTATCAATCGCAAATTTAATCACCTCACTCGTCATACCAATGTCTAGATCATTTATAAAGATGTTGAGAAGCACGGGTCCAAGCACCGAGCCCTGCGGCACCCCACTGGTGACGCCCTTCCAGTCCGAGTATTGTCCATTTACCCCCACTCTCTGTTTCCTATGATCCAGCCAGTTTTTAATCTACATGAGTATTTCACCCTCAATTCTATGGCTCGTAATTTTCCGAAGTAGTCGTTTACGCCTTCTGAAAATCCAGATATACAATGTTGACCGGGTCACCCTTGTCTATCTGTCTGTTTACTCCCTCAAAGAAGTGCAGCAAGTTCATCAAACACAATCTGCCTTTGCTAAAAACGTGCTGACTGCTCCTCATCAGCCCCTGTCCATCAAGGTGATCATTGATGTGATCCTTTATTAGCGACTCTACCATCTTTCCCGGTACCGAGGTCAGACTCACCGATCTGTAGTTTCCCAGATCTCCCCTCGAACCTTTCTTGAAGATCGGCATAACATTTGCCACCTTCCAGTCTTCCGATATCTTTCCCGATTTGATCGACAGATTGGCTATTAGTTGAAGCAGTTCAGCTATGGTCCCTTTCACTTCCTTCATGACTCTCGGATGGATGCCGGTCTCAGATGGATCCCCGGTCTCGGAAATTTATCGCTCTTAAGCCTATCAAGCTGCCTACATACCTCCTGTAGACTAACCGTCAATCCTGTCAGCTTTTCGTCTTCATTTCAAGCATATAGCCTGATGGGTTCCAGTATGCTGTATACATCTTCTTCGGTAAATACAGACGCAAAAAATGTGTCCAGTTTGTCGGCGATTGCTTTGTCCTCCTTTAGCGCTCCCTTTATTCCATGGTCATCCAACGGTCCCACCGCTTCCTTCGCGGGTCGTTTCCCCTTAATATATCAAAAGAACAGCTTGAAGTTCTTCACCTCCTTGGTTTATTTTTTCCTCATAGTCTCTTTTGGCCTCTTCCTAATCCATCTATCCCTCTCCCTTCATCGCTCTTCTTTTTTGCAGAATTCTCTGTCCTGGGAAATAACCTCTTGCGATTCACTTACCCCCATTGACAGCTGCAGTCAGGATGTGGCTTATCCTTGTTTCTAGTAGCTCTCTCTTCCTCCTGTAGCATAGTGGTCAGATATTCCAGCCAATAGGCTATAAAGGGAGGCGGGAGCAGTACTAGGACAGAAGCACTTCCTTCCTATCCTGCCCCATGTGTCTCCTGTGAAGCTTTCAGCAGCCCTGATTGCCCAAGCTGATTAACAGTTAACCTGGCCCCAGAAGCCAAGGTGAGATTTTAGGGGTGTCAAACTGCAGTCCTGGAATGCAGCAAAGTATCCAGGATTCCAGGATATTCATAATGATGTCGGTAACTAGCATATCTTATTTTTGTATGCAAATATAATCAAGCGTATTTACTAAGGATATCCTGAAACCCTGACAGGTTCACAGCCCTCCAGTATTGCAGTTTGCCACCCCTAGCCAACCAAACTCCTTATAACAGAGTTTCTAAGATATCCATTTCCAGGAGGGAAATTTTGGGCCTGGCCTAGATTTCTGACCCTATGGGATCTGCAGTACTGACTTAGGATCAGGGACTACAAGTCCCACAATACCTTGGCAGAAATCGATGGAACACTAGTGATGTATATAACGTGATTTAAATCAAGGGAAAAAAGACCTCAAAATACCCCTAAGATGTGAGCAATGAAGTCACAAATATTTTGGGGTTGGGTATCATCACTGGTCAAAAACCCTTGAAGTATTTTTAATATTTTTGCTTTTAATTAATATTTAATATTTTTAAATGTTTTTTTTAAAATATTTTTTCTATTAATGTGAATATAGTGTATAACTTTTTTATATTCGCATTTTCTTTCTCTGAACAAATGAGCATATAAATGGCTAACGACTATTAGTCCAATACCAAAGTAATCATCATGCTTATATTTGAATGATAATAAGCACTTATCTTTGATAACCCGACGAGGGCCCAGTCCGTTTCGCACTGATGGGCTTCTTCAGTTGATGAAAGTTTCACCACCGATCTTTGAGCAAAGTTGAAATCTAACTGGCAATCCAATAAGCCTTTTCATTACCCCTGAAGAAGCCCATCAGTGCGAAACGGACTGGGCCCTCGTCGGGTTATCAAAGATAAGTGCTTATTATCATTCAAATATAAGCATGATGATTACTTTGGTATTGGACTAATAGTCGTTAGCCATTTATATGCTCATTTGTTCAGAGAAAGAAAATGCGAATATAAAAAAGTTATACACTATATTCACATTAATAGAAAAAATATTTTAAAAAAAACATTTAAAAATATTAAATATTAATTAAAAGCAAAAATATTAAAAATACTTCAAGGGTTTTTGACCAGTGATGATACCCAACCCCAAAATATTTGTGACTTCATTGCTCACATCTTAGGGGTATTTTGAGGTCTTTTTTCCCTTGATTTAAATCACGTTATATACATCACTAGTGTTCCATCGATTTCTGCCATATTATACAATTATTTGGACACTATTTTGTTTTCCATTCTTTCATTCAGTTGCCACAATACCTTGGGACATAAATTCAAAACCAGGACTTCCTGGAACTGGGTAACGTTACAGCTCTGTTGTAAGGGTAGGAATCAGGAAATGCATTTCCTCGCTTTTAATTCCAGCCCCTCTACTTTAAATCTCTCATCTGTTCAGTACCTGGGACTGGGACTCCAGCTAATGAGTTTGACTGGACAGCATAGTTCTGAAAACAAACTTGAAGTGAGTTCAGGAACTGAATAGAGATCAGGATACTATGGAGGATTTCATGTGAGGGAGGGAAAGAATAGAGAGACTTGGGGGTACAATATAAACTCAGGGGATTAGGACACTTTATTAGGGTTACCCTATGGCTCCAGAAAAAGGAGGACAGATTGAGTCATCTGAGTTTTACTTCCATTGTTTTCACTGGAAGTAAAACCCAGATGCCTTAATCCGTCCTCCTTTTTCTGGAGCCATAGGGTAACCCTACACTTTATCATTCACACTTTCTACTGTGTTTTCCTGGCTCCATCTATACTTCTGGTTCTGGTAAAGGTTCTCTAATTTTAAAATTGCTTGTATATTCTTTCCAGAAATACAAGGTGTATTTGTATTTTATACTTAGAAACATAAAAGATGACAGCAGAAAAGGGCCATAGCCCATCGATTCTGCCCACTCTCATGACCCACCCCTTTGATTTTACAGACCCCCCCCCCCCTTTACATCTTTAGAGATCCTACGTGAAAATCCCATTTACTTTTAAACTCTAACACACTGTTGGCCTCAATCACCTGCAGTGGGAGTTCGTTCCAGCAATCGACCACCCGTTCTGTGAAGAAATACTTTCTGGAATCACTATGAAATTTCCCTCCCCTGATTTTTAGCGGATGCCCTAAAAATCAGGGGAGGGAAATTTCATAGTGATTCCAGAAAGTATTTATAGTTAGATGACAGGTGTGTTTTAACTTTTCCCGTCTTTCTGGAATATGAAAAAAAGGACCAATAGAACACAACTGCCTTGTTATTGTAAATTTCAGATCCCTGTAGTCTGAGGCCATATGAATACAGCACGGATGGCTGGAGGAAAAACTAAGTGATGAAACAGACACCCAACTAAAGAATACATATCAAACAGCTGAACAGAGAAATGATGTGGGGTATGCAATAATAAGTGACAACCGCCCTTAATCCAAGAGCATAGAAAAGTAGAGTGTTTTTGTGATTAGAATTTTTTTTAAAAAATGCTCTGGTTACAGGACACACAGATAAGTCAATTTCTCTCAGGAGCAGTGTCTCCAAATGGGTCACTTTTGCATAGGATACGTAGTCCAGTATCGTTGCTTGTGCGCTTTCTTGCAGAAGGCTACACACTGTCAACAGCAATGAAAAAATCAGAAATTGTTGGGTGGAACTGGGAGGGGGGGTCTACAGGTCTACAGAGTAAAATCTGGCAACTATTCTGCCCGTATCTCTTGGTACTTGAGGATCTTCTTTCTTTTCCTGCAGCTTATAGAGTTACCACTAAGGGCAGACACTTTGCTGATTAATGCACATCTGGAGTTTTTCTCTTTCACCATTGTGTCCAGTTTCCCGGCATCCAGCTTTTTACTGGTCAGAATGGGGATGACCCAGGTGATCATAATCTCTTCATTCTCTTAGGGTTGTGGGTCCCCCCAGGGCTCTTCCAATCTAATGATGCTAAAGTGTTTACAAAGTTCCAATAGGATCTGAGATGTTATTTCATGGCATCTTTCTACATTGAAAATTACTACCCTCAGCACCTTGCAGGCATCTAAAAATAGGGTAACTGTTCCTAGTGGTTTTCCATTTTCTAACTCCTGTATTTGCTGTGATCCGTATCTCCCGTAATGCACTGTCCTGGGTTGCAATTTCCAATTTCTTATTCTTTGGTTTCAGTTCTCCTTTCCTTAAGTGTGTCCAGTTTTGTTTGATTTACATTTCCCACTCTCTTTCCACATTAACCACCTGTTTCTTTTCATGCTGGTGGGGGTAATGTTGAAACTCTGCTCAGGTAGGGAAAAAATGGTTCAGCCGTTATGCTATATGTTTGCCACAGGAGGGCAGCACTGAGCATCTTTGTAGAATAAAGATACTAAAGTGAAACAGATTAAACGTTCTGAATGTGATAAGTATAAAGACATACTGAAGAGATACCGTTTCAAAGTTCTAAATGTAGTAAGCATAAAATCAATGAAGAGATACTATTTAAATGTTCTCAATGTGATAATCATAAAACCACTGAAGAGATACCTTCTCAATGTTCCGAATATGATAAGCATAAAAACAATGAAAAGATACCTTCTATATGTTCTGAATGTGATAAGTATAAAAACACTGAAGAGATACCTTTTAAATGTTCTGAATGTAACAACCATAGAAACAATAAAGAGATAACTTTTAAAAGTTCAAAACGTGATAAGTATAAAGACACTGAATAGATACCTTTTAAATGTTCTGAATGTCACAAGTATAAAACCAATAAAGAGATACCTTTTAAATGTTCTGAATGTGATAAGTATAAAGACATACTGAAGAGATACCTTTTCAAAGTTCTAAATGTGATAATCATAAAACCACTGAAGAGATACCTTCTCAATGTTCTGAATGTCAAAAGTATAGAAACAATAAAAAGATACCTTCTAAATGTTCTGAATGTGATAAGTATAAAGACACTGAAGAGATACCTTCTAAATGTTCTGAATGTCACAAATATAAAAACAATAAAGAGATACCTTTTAAATGTTCAGAATGTGATAAGCAGAAAAACAATGAAAAGATACCTTTTAAATGTCCCGAATATGATAAGTATAAAGATATACTGAACAGATACCTTTTAAATGTTCTAAATGTGATAAGTATAAAGAGACTGACGAGGCACCTTCTAAATCTTCAGATTGTGATATGTATTTAGGCATTCTTTGTTTCAGCAATATCGTATACAGACACATACTGAAGATATACTTTTTAAATATGCTAAATGTGATAAGTATAAAGACATTGAAGAGATACCTTCTAATTGTTCTAAATGTGATATTCATAAAAACAATGAAAAGATACCTTTTAAATATCCCGAATGTGATAAGTATACAGATATACTGAAGAGATACCTTTTAAATGTTCTGAATGTGATAACGTAAAGACAATGAAGAGATACCGTTTAAATGTTCTGAATGTGATAATATAAAGACACTGAAGAGATACATTCTAAATGTTCTCAATGTGTTAAGTATAAAGACACTGAAGATATACTTTCTAAATGTTCTAAATATAAGTATAAAAAAATGAAGAGATACCTTTTAAATGTTCTGAATGTCACAAGTATAAAAACAATAAAGAGATATTTTAAATGTTCTAAGTGTGATAAGTATAAAGACACTGAAGAGATATCTTCTAAATGTTCTGAATGTGGTAAGCATAAAAACAATGAAGAGATATATTTTAAATGTTCTGAATGTGATAAGTATTAAGACAGATACTGAAGCGATACCTTTTAAGTGTTCTAAATGTGATAAATATAAAGACACTGAAGAGATATTTTTTAAATGTTCTGAATGTGATAAGCATATAAACAATGAAGAGATACCTTTTAAATGTTCTGAATGTGATACGTATAAAGACACTGAAGAGATACCTTCTATATGTTCTAAATGTGATAAGTATAAAGACACTGAAGAGATACTTTTTAAATGTTTGAACATGATAATCATAAAAACAATAAAGACTTTTTAAATGTTCTGAATGTGATAAGTATAAAGACATATCACATTTAGAACATTTTAACAGTATGTGTCTTTATACTTATCACATTCAGAACATTTAAAAGGTATATTTTCATTGTTTTATGCTTATCTCATTCAGAACATTTAAAAGGTATCTCTTTAGGATGTGTCTTTATACTTATCAAATTCGGAACATTTAAAAGGTATCTTTTCATTGTGTTTATGCTTATCACATTCAGAACATTTAAATAGTATCTCATCAATATGTTTATACTTATCACATTCAGACTATTCAAAAGGTATCTCTTCAGTGTCTTTAAACTTATCACATTTAGAACATTTAAAATGTATCTGTTCAGCATGTTATTTTTATACATATGACATTCAGAACATTAAAACTTTTTCTCTTCAGTATCTTTATCCTGCAGAGATGCTCATTGCTGCCCTCCTGTGGCAAATGTCTAGCATAAAGGCTGAACCATTTACCTACCTACCTGAGCAGAGTTTTCAAAATCTCTCCCGATGGATTAGGTTCATACTTTATCACATTATATTTAGAGAATGCCCTCTTCCCCAACTATGGAACACATTTAGAATTATCTCTTCAGTGTCTTTATACTTATCACATTTAGAACATTTTAAAAGTATGTTCAGTATAAGAATAAAAAATGAAGAGAAACATTTTAAATGTTCTGAATGTGATAAATATAAAGACACTGAAGAGAAACATTTAAATGTTCTAAATGTAATAAGTATTAAGACAATGAAGAGAAACTAATGTATCATAACACCTTTACAGAAGCTCATGTAGTGCAGCGCCTTTGCAGAGGCTCTGAATTGACTCCACTGTCATTAGTAGTGGTATAGAAGCTTTCAATGATCATAATCATAAAATACTGTTACCAGGAAAATTAACATCATTCTTTGTAAGAGTATCTGTGTGGCTATTCAATTATTTAATTATACTATGTATGCTGATTTGTAACCCATTCTGTACTCTTTTCGGAGTTTGGGCTAAGCAACCAAATAAATATATATATTTTTTTAAATGCTTATAAACAAATTTTATGCTGAATTTCAAATCTTTGATTTATAGGTGCTATTCTAGATAGTGCCACACAAGGACGCCATTGCCTAATAGAGATGACTATATTTAATAGCTCAGTGCTGTCCTCCTGTGATCATTCCTCAGATTGCACATTGAATTGCTTAAATTTGTTAATAATAGAGACTTTCCCAACTGTGCAGAGCGACTGCCTGCTCTGCCCTCCTCAAACAGGCTGTGCAGCTGAAGCTCCTCTCCTTTTAAATATAATAATAACTTTATTCTTTTATACAGCCATAACCAAAAGTTCTAGGTGGTTTACACTAAAAAGAACTGTACAATCAGCGAAATAAGGCTTCCAACTGGATCCAGTGCTGGGTTTACTCCTTTGCAGGTAAGGACTTGGACTTCTGAGTTCCCCATTGCATTCCCTAAGAAAAGCAAGATTTAGAAGGGAGATCATAGGTCAGTTCAGGGTTTTTGACAACCTTATCCTTGATGCCTTTGATTTTCAGCACAAAGTTCAGAGGGTAGACTGGAACTGGGCAACTTGGTAGCCCTGGGTTTGTTTGCTTACCAGCCTTTAGGAAAGACTCGACAGTTTCTGCATAGCACAGACTGTTTCAGTAGATTAAGGGCTTGTTTAGCGAGTCTGAAATGTGACCTTGGATTTGCTATGCCATCCCAGGTCGACTAATCTGATCCAGTCCTGAATTTTACCCTACTGTGTGCAGTATCACTGAATTGGGCTTCCCCAGGCTCTCCTTGACTTCTGTTTTTCTTCTCTTGGCACTGCATACGCCGGGTAACTCTTTATAAATTATCTGACTTTAGAAAAGCAGTAAAAACTATTATTTTCACATGAACTGGACTGCAATTATAGACTTTTAAATTGTTATCTGAATGAGTCTAAAATGTATAGTGTATTTAGCTGCAATAGTAAACCTTGTATTACATGTGTGCATACATAGGGCAACTGATTTGGTATAAACATGTGCATATAAGTAGGATGATGGATTATTGGCAAAGCAATGCCGGCATTAATAACTCTGTAACATCACCACAGAGCTCTGTGTTTTTCAGTATAGAGCCCATGCATTGTAACGCCTCACAACTCCTTATGGTAACATCTCTACAGAAGCTAATGTTGTGTGGCGCCTTTGAAGAGGCTGATGTAGACCGCTCTGAATTGATTCCACTGTCATTAGTTGCGGTATAGAAGCTCTCAATAATCATCATCATAAAATACTGTTAGCAGGAAAATTAACATCATTCTTTGTAAGAGTATCTGTGTGTGTTATGCAATTATTTCATTATACTATGAATGCTGATTTGTAACCCATTCTGGTTTCTTTTGGGAGGATGCCCCTCAGGATTGTGGGGATCCCACGTTTTGGAGGCAGCTCAAGCCGAGTGGCTCTCGTCTTCTTTTTCTGCCCTCCTGCTAAAAAGAACTTACTGCATGCGCACTAGGAAGAAACCGATCCTCCTGCTAATTTGTTCTTGCCCATTCCAGCCTTGAAATGGTAATACAGTCTCTTGTTTTCTACAATGCTCCCAGACACAGCAGCTTAGTTACTCAGCGAGTATCCACCCACTGGCACCCTATTGCATCATTCTGTCCATTCAAACCGGAAAGGTACCGCCTCTTCCCTTAGAGAGGAACCAGATTGGCTATCTGCCATTCTTTGAAGACGTAACTAGCCCACCTAATAAGGTAGGTTGAGTTCTTGCTACTTAGCTTCCCTTATACATTTGAACTGATTAAAGGAGAGAAGGTGGGCATGGATGGCGGCATCTTTAAATTGGTGGGACCCTGAGGGATTAGTTGCCATAGTATATCCTGGTTAGAACTGATCACAGTGGGCAGATTAGCGTGGTTTAAAAATACAAAAAAAAAAAAAAAAAGGAGCAAATGGAGGTGGGAAAAAAAGCATTGTTGAAGAGAAGTAATTGATCATTTCTGAGTTGTATATTGACCATGCTGTTCTTCTGCTTGCTATCTATTTTTAAATTAACTAGGTTCTGTAGTTCAGAAGGTAACTTCCGTTGCTGCATAGCCAGTCTTCTGTGCCTTTTTATTTACGTTTTAAATTGTTAATGCTTTTTGAAAGTTGTTAAAGACTAGTTACTTTTAGCTGAGGTTTTCGACTGTTTATGTAGAAACTATGGTCTCTTAATATAGTACCTCTTTGTATTTCTATACTGGTCCTATTATCTTTATTGTGCTTGTGTAGGTTACTGTCAAGCTAGCAAGAGTATACTAGTCAAGTCTCAGCTGCCCTTTCCTATCGTTTCTGTTAAGAAAGAGGTACCATATTTAAAGGGTTGAGGGATGACCGCAGCACTATAGAATTATTGTGTGATTAGAATTGTGTTTTTTTCATATAAGAGTTAATAAGGAGCTAAATGAGGGTCAGTATCCGGCAATGGAAATCTGAAAGAAAACAACTGAAGGACTAAATTTCATTCAACAGCTATGTTTAGAAAACAACTGCCTCCAATAAGGAGTTACCCTACCTTTTAAAATGTATTTTATTATAGTATAGCACGCCATATGTGTGTCAGTGAGAGGGAAAGAAAGATGGTGTACACGGGGAATGGAAGAAAGTGGAGAATTTTTGGTCATTGGGAGAGAATGAGGTACAGATAGGGAAGTGAAAGATGAGAGGGAGAAATGTGGTGGAAAGAGAACAGTGGGAAAGATTGAAAGGGATGCAAGAGGGAGGAATGTTGGACATAGTGGTGAAGGGAATGGAGGGAGAGATGTGACATGGTGATGGAGAGGGGTGATAGAAGGAGAAATGTTGGGCATGGGGCTGGTGGGCAGGGGCAAAAGATGCTGCACATGGTCTGGGGGATGAGCCATGAGAGAGGGATAAATGCTGGACCCTGGTAGGAGGAACCAATGGACAGCAACAGAAGAATTTACAGAAGACGGGAAAGCAGAAAAAAAGAAACTGGGACCAACTTGATGGAAAAATAAGTCTCCAGACAACAAAGGTAAAAAACAGAATTTATTGACTAAAATATGTTAGCTTTGGGAAATGTATATAGCAGATGTCTTTGTATTGTGTTCAAAAGAAAAGGAAATGCATTTCTGGTTTTATTTCTACAGTGTAGTTGAAGTACTTGCTGACCCCTGGCTGTGGCTGCTGATGATCCCCAAGCACTGCAAGCAGAGGACCTCTTCTAGAGACAGCCAGAACTCCCTTCCACCAAGCGCAGCAGCCACTGGCAGCATCCATGAGACACTGAGGTGCCAGCATCTGTGACTCAGGGACGCTACTGCTGCCTGCCAAGCTTGGTAAAAGGGAGCCTTGGCCACCTTCAGAGGAAGTCCTCAGCTGACATAACTTGGGGGGTCCTCATAAGCTGAATATTTATATTTTATATTTACATTAGAGGCTCTGGTAGAAACCATTTACAAAGTATGTATTCTTCCCAATTAATATTTCCAAATTAATAAAGTGTCTTTGCTTATTTGTAAATGGGTCTCTACCAGAGCCTTTAATTCACTAGCATAATTAAATGAAATAACTAATTCTGAAGTTTATAGGGATGGGCGGGGACGGATGGGATTTCTGTCCCCGTGCAACTCTCTAGTCCAGAGAAGAGTGGCTAAAACGGTTAAGGGGCTGGAGGAGTTGCCGTACAGTGAGAGATTGGAGAAACTGGGCCTCTTTTCCCTTGAAAAGATGAGATTGAGAGGGGACATGATCAAAACATTCACGATACTGAAGGGAATAGACTTAGTAGATAGGACAGGTTGTTCACACTCTCCAAGGAAGGGAGAACGAGAGGGCACTCTCTAAAATTGTACAACCAAATGCTTCCCAAAACCCTTCAAAAACACCCCAGGGTTACTCCCCTCCCAGCACCTGTACCCAGCCCTCTACCTACCCAAGGTAGTGTAGAGGAGAGCAACAAACCCCGGGGAAGTCCAACCTGGGTGCAGTTTGGAAAACAAACTGCACCCCAGAGTCCCCCAACAGACTGCCAGCAACATAAACATCCCCTTCAAGCCAAACAGGTTAAAAGTACAGACATTCTATAAAATCGTGTAATATTAGAACAAAAGATGAGAGCCAAAGGCAACAGACAACCACACAGTGGCTTTGCTGGCTCACAAATAGCTAGAAAAGCACATGAACAGCAAACCCCCCCCCCCCCAAAAAAAAAAATCAAGTGGCAGATCTGACAGGTTTCTTTCCAGATCTCAACACTGTAGTCCATGTCCCGCTCGGCCTAGACGTCACTGCTATCTCAGGAAGGTTCGTGCAGCCCAGATCTTTCATCTCCGACCATGCTTCTGCAACGGTGCTCACTCGCTTAGATCTTCCATTCACAGTCAACCACACCCCAAAGGGAAATAGCCAGCGAAACCTATGTCCACCTGCACGCAAAGCCTGGGTGACTTCTTTAAAGGCCTTGTGTTTCTGTAGCGTAGACCATGCTAGATCCTGAAATACTCCCACCGCCAGATCTTGCCAATGAAAAGTCGCCTGCAAAACACGCTCCTTTAAATTATAATTGCCAAAGCAAGCGATAATATCCTTAGTGCCCAGACCTCTAGTTGGCCCCAGGCTACGATGTGCCCGTAGTAAAAGCATGAGATCCGGCACGTCTGCTCCATCAGCCCACAACAATTGTTCGTAATACTCCTACACCACCATTTTGCAGTCCCGATAGGCCTCCACCTCTGGTTTGCCTTTAAAATGCAGATTACTGTGCCGGGATCGATTTTCAAGATCCTCCGCCTGCGCTTGTAAGTCTTGCAGTTCAGTAGATATACGATCGGTAGATTCTTTAATCCCAGACACCGATGTAGAAAGGGTTTCTATGTGGTCTTCAGAGCTGGAAACCCGGGCACCCAACTCACAAACATTGGAGCAGAGTTCTACGCTTTAACATCGACGTGGATCCCAATCATCTCCTCCTTCAATGCTTTAAACCACATCTGTGAGCCTCCTCCATATCTGAATGAGTCGCCTGCCCTGCCACCAGCTTTTTACTGGTCAGAATGGGAATGACCCAGGTGATCATAATCTCTTCATTCTCTTAGGGTTGTGGGTCCCCCTAGAGCTCTTCCAGTCCAATGATGCTAAAGTGTTTACAAAGTTCCCATAGGATGTGAGATGTTATTTCATTGCATCTTTCATTGAAAATTACTACCCTCAGCATCTTGCAGGAGTCTAAAAATAGGGTAACTGTAACTAGCAGTTACATTTCTGGTTTTCCATTTTCCAACTCCTGTATTTGCTGCGATCCGTATCTCCCGTAATGCACTGTCCTGGGTTGCAATTTCCAATTTCTTATCCTTTGGTTTCAGTTCTCCTTTTCTTAAATGTGTCCAGTTTTGTTTGATTTACATTTCCCACTCTGTTTCCAAATTAACCACCTGTTCTGTTTTCGATGCTGATGGGGGTGATGTTGAAACTCTGCTCAGATAGAGGGAAAATGTTTCAGCGTTTATGCTATACATTTGCCACAGGAGGGCAGCACTGAGCATCTTTGCAGTGTAAAGACATTGAAGAGATACCTTCTTAATGTTCTGAATGTGATAATCATAAAAAGAATGAAAAGATACCTTTTAAATGTTCCAAATGTGATAAGTATAAAGCCAAATACTGAAGAGATACCTTTTAAATGTTCTAAATGTGATAAGCATAAAAAACAATGAAAAAATACCTTTTAAATGTCCCAAATGTGATACATATACAGACACATACTAAAGTGATACGTTTTAAATGTTCTGAATGTCACATAAAAAAAAGAGATACCTTTTAAATGTTCTGAATGTGATAAGTATAAAGACATGGAAGAGATACATTTTAAATGTTCTATTTATTTTCAAGCATAGAATAAACAACGAGTAATCGTTGTTTATTCTATGCTTGAATATAAATAAAACTTTTTTGAACTTAAAAAATGTTCTAAATGTTATAAGCATAAAAACAATAAAGAGATACCTTTATGCTAGACATTTGCCACAGGAGGGCAGCACTGAGCATCTTTGCAGTATAAAGACATTGAAGAGATACCATCTCAATGTTCTGAATGTGATAATCATAAAAAGAATGAAAAGATACCTTTTAAAATTTCCAAATGTGATAAGTATAAAGCCAAATACTGAAGAGATACCTTTTAAATGTCCCAAATGTGATACATATACAGACACATACTAAAGTGATACATTTTAAATGTTCTGAAAGTCACATAAAAACAATAAAGAGATACCTTTAAATGTTTTAAATGTGATAAGCATAAAAACAATGGAGAGATACCTTTATGCTAGACATTTGCCACAGGAGGGCAGCACTGAGCATGTCTGCAGTATAAAGACACTGAAGAGAAACCGTTTTAATGTTCTGAATGTTATAAGTATAAATACACTGAACAGATACTTTTTAAATGTTCTAAATGTGATAAGTATAAAGACACTGAAGAGATACATTTTAAATGTTCTAAATGTGATGTGTGTTTTTTTTAGTTCAAAAAAGTTTTATTTATTTCAAGCATAGAATAAAAAACGAGTAATGGTCATGTCACAATAAAGCAGTAAAATAACAATAGTAGGGATTGTATACAGAGCCTGAAGAGAAACCGATTTAATGTTCTGAATGTGATAAGCATTAAAAAAATGAAAAGATACCTTCTCAATGTTCTGAATGTGATAAGCATTAAAACAATGAAAAGATGCCTTCTCAATGTTCTGAATGTAATAAGCATTAAAAACAATGAAAAGATACCTTTTAAATGTCCTGAATATGGTAAGTATACAGACGCTTACTGAAGAGATACCTTTTAAATGTAATAAATGTGATAAGTATAAAGGCACTGAAGAGATACCTTTTAAATATTCTGAATGGATTCAGCATAAAAACAATAAAAAGATACCTTGTAAATGTTCTAAATGTGATAAGAATAGACATTGAAAAGATACCTTGTAAATGTTCTGAATTTGGTCAGCATAAAACAATGAAAAGATACCTTTTAAATATTCCGAATATGATAAATATAAAGACACATCACATTTAGAACATTTTAAAAGTATCTGTTCAATATGTGTCTTTATACTTATCATATTTGGAACATTTAAAAGGTATATTTTCATTGTTTTACACTTATCACATTCAGATCATTTTAGATGGCATCTCTTCAGGATGTGTCTTTATACTTATCACATTCAGACTATTTAAAAGGTATTTCTTCATTCTTTTATGCTTATCACATGCAAAACATTTAAAAGGTTTCTCTTTAGTGTCTTTAACATCACATTTAGAACATTTAAAATGTATCTGTTCAGTATGTTATTTTTATACTTATGACATTCAGAACATTAAAACCTTTTCATTTCAGTTCTTTAAATTTATCACATTTAGAACATTTAAAAGGTATCTCTTCAGTATGTGCCTATAATACATATCATATTCAGAACATTTAAAGCATTCTTTTCAGTGTCTTTATGCTTATGACATTCAGAACATTTAAATGGTATTTCTTCATTATGTGTCTTTATATGATATTGCAGAGACAAAGCATGCCTATAATACATATGACATTCAAAACTTTAAACTGTTTCTCTTGAGTGTCTTTCAACTTACCACATTTAGAACATGTAAATGGTTTTCTCTACAGTGTCTTTAAACAAATGTATCTGTTCAGGTTTTTTTTCATACATATGACATTCAGAATATTTAAACGGTTTCTCTTCACTGTCTTTATACTGCAGAGATGCTCAGTGCTGCCCTCCTGTGGCAAATGTCTAGCATAAAGGCTGATCCATTTATCCCCCTATCTGAGCAGAATTTCAACATCACTCCCGATTAATTAGGCTCATACTTTATCACATATATTTAGAGAATGCCCTCTTCCCCAACTATGGAAAGCATTTAGAACATTGGTTCTTAACCTGTTGTCATTTTTGCAACAAAGTCTGTTTCCTTTCTTCATTTTTATGTCCAGCATCCTCGAAAAGGATTGCTCACAAAGATATGTTGTAACAAACGGTATGAAAATTTCCAGAGCTTTCTTAGCAATAACAGGGTATGTTACCAATTGTTGACACCAAAACGTTGAGAGCGTTGTTGTTCTGAAGAGTTGCTGTTGAACCTGGCTCTGCTGAATTTCAATGATTTCATCGAGGTATTCATCATTCACATCTGTTGTCTCAACACTAAACGTGAACGGCTGTCTCACCTATGCTGGATATGACTCTCTTGTAGGGAAGTATCTGTCGAGAGACTTTGCAAGCTCATCTAAGTGCGTGGCAATAGTTTGCTTCAGTTCCGCAAGTACAGGAAATGTCTCCTATTCCAGATACATCTTCGATCTTACTTACACAGTTGTCTAGCAGGGGAAAGTTTGCGAAGTTATCATTTTCTGTTCGTCATTTCCATAATGGTAGCTTTTTTTGAAAAGCTTTCAGGTTTTCTTCCGCCTTGATGATGTTGACTCCACCACCCTGCATCTGCTTATTGAGATGATTGAGAGCTGCAAAGATATCAGCCAGAATTTTTGAAGCAATCTGCATGACAATGTTGCTGCTCTTGCAGAAACAGAGCTAATTCCACAAGCATGGCAAAAACACAATTCAGCACCTGTCCCAGGGATAACCACCGAACGTTAGAATGGTACAGAAGTACCTCAAATTCAGATCCCATTTCTTTACACAGCTCCTTGAAGATGCGGTGCTTCAGAGCATTATTTCGCACATAGTTCACACATTCCACAACAATTTTTAAAACTTCTGCCAGTTTTGGAGGCAAGGTTTTTGTTGCCAACGCATGCCTGTGCAGAATGCAGGTAAGAAACTTCGTACGATGCTGTGAGGAATCGGTTTGTTGATGGGTACAAAGCCGAGAACAGGCAGAGTAGCCTTTTCATCGAATCTTGCTCTCTTCACCTTGAATTCAGTGAGCGTTGTG
>NW_022985844.1:0-86707 GCF_902459505.1 Geotrypetes seraphini
CACCAGTCCCCCCCCCCCCCCCCCGCCATTGCTACATCTGCAGCTGGCTCATTGGCAAAACCCAAATTCAGTCTTCCACAACTCCCTGAAGGCTAGAACTCAAATACAGAGTTCAGAAAGCGCCAAGACATGAGAGGCAACAGCTACCACATCTTTCTATGGTTTCAGAGTCTGCCATTCATAAAACAAAAACCTCTTAATTTCAATACAACTCATAAAAACTCACAGCCCATCAACTGCAAATCCTACATTCCAGAATTCCATCCTACAACCCTATGCTGCGAAGGATACGACTTCTCAAATTTCTGCAATGGCCATTGAGCCAGATCGCACAGCCTGGCTCAAAGCCTCCCCTATCTGGGAGGTAGTTTTTAGTGTCGCAGCTTACAAAGGATTTACAGAGCCATGCATAAGCTCTCCATACATACTATGCATGGTTGTAAAATCGCAGATCTAGTAATTCTTCAGCAACTGTACTATCCTCAGTGGCGCTTTACTCTTTATATGAGGACCTCTTCTATAAGAACCCCAGCCTTCTTCTTTCCTCACAAACAATGTCCAAGGGAGCGTAAACCACCGTCAGCTACCCCAGCTTCCTCCATTGGAAACAAATCCTATTTTTTGACCCTCTACCTGGTTGGTTAACCAGTTTCTTTCCAGCATGACAGCATCACAACAGACTCTCGTGTTCTCAAAATAATTCTCAGGAATACGCCCTCAATTTCCTTCCAAACCATCTTTAATTTTATCTTCCACCTCCATCCAACATTCCACATCCTCATATGCCTCAAATAACAAGGAGATTTCGCGGTTTACTTCAAAACACTACCATAAACCGCACAGAACTTAAAGGTGATGTGGTCTAGAAATGGATTGTTACGTTTGCAAATTTCTGAGGCCTTCAATTCCTCGACAAACATACCAGGACAATATTCTACTTTTCAACCTCTCATTGACACTACGTGTAATTCACAAGTGATTGGAGGTGGTAGTAGCTGAACTCAGAAGCTATCATCGCATGAACAATTTCCTTACCTGGATGGCTGCTCATGGTTGCAATACACCCGGGAGCAATTACTTCTTATCATTCAGGGCCACACTGCACTATCTACATGCGCTAGTTTTCATAAGTGATTTTGACAACTTGAATCTCCAACTAATGCATTGCTTCACGTATGTTGGGGCACAACTAGACATGGTCTCTGCCAGAGACCCTCTCGACTGGAATAGCGTCATCAGACAATCATCATCTTGGCAAATCTATTGGAACAAGCTTCCGCTCTCCCAGCACCTCTTGGGTCATATGTCTACATCCCCTTGTTCAAATTCCCCTGTAGGGCACTTCAAACTCAAACTGGACTCAAAGCAGTCAGCCATTCATAAAATTTGATTCCGCTGCCACCCAAGGTAAAAGTTTCTTTTTCTGGGGGGAGGATTTACTCTCTGTGCCTCAAACAAGGAGGTCCTTTTCAGTCTCTACCTCCTCTGCTCACCATTACCACAGATGCTTCAACCAAGGGTTGAGGAACACACCTCATTCATTTTCAGACTCAAGGTCACTGGTCAGACAGAGAGCTCAAGTTTCAATCTCCTAGAAATTTGAGCAATTTACTATTTGCTTTGAGTATTCAGTCTGGGATTCACAGCCACCTGACTGTTGATTCAAACCAACAACCAGATAGCAATGTTTCTATCTGCAAAAACAAGCAGACTATAGGTTCTTATCCCTGTCCAGAGAAGCCTACTGTATATGGATCTTTGCACTCTCTCTACTGACATGCAAGCGGTATACATTCCAGGGAAGTGAAACATCATTGCAGATTCTCTAAGCCACAAACTCAATCTGCAGGAGTGATTGTAAACCCAGAGCTGCTACAACACATTTTTTCAACAATGTGGACACTCCCACAATAGTTCTCTTCATTTCTGCAGTCAATACTCAGTGTATCCAGTATTACTTCCTATGCTTTCTCAGGTGCTTTCTCAGTTTCATGGAATCTCAATCTACTCTACGTTTGCCCACCGATTTTGTTAATCTCCAAGCTTCTTTACAAAGCCATCAACAACGAACATCCAAATAGTTCTTATTGCACCCCGCTGGCCTAGACAAATTGTTTATCCGATACTCCTGGACCTTCCCCCTTTTTCTGTTAGGGTTCATTAGTCTCTTTTGTCCCAGGAAAACAGTTGCTGTTACATCCTACTCTTTCGAGGTCTCATCCTCACTGCATGGAGATTGAATGGACAGTCCCTTGCTGTGATCCCAAACTTTGCACCAGTAAAGCAGATTCTCTGAGCAGCAAGGAGACAATCTACAAGAAAATCTTCTCAGTCACAGTGGAAGCATTTTTTCCATATGGGCATACTCACAAGCTTCAGGTCAGCTCCGCTGCCCGATTGATCACATTTTATCCTACTTGCTCCATTTATCATCATTGGGATTCAACACCAATTCTATACAACTCCTCTTTTCAGCCATTTTCTGCGTACCATTCCTTGCTGGATGAGGAAACCAAGCTTACAACATCTTGTTGAACCTTTGGAGTCGCTACATTACTCTTTCTTACTTGGAAAACAGCATTTCTACTAGCTCTTACATCAACCAAATACTTAGTGAATTGCAATCGTTAGTCCTTTATTCTCCATATCAATCAGTCTGTAGTATTGCTATTATTTTTCTTCCCCCCACATCCTTCTTCAGTGGAATAAAGTCTTTACTCATTGGATGGTAGGATAGCACTTTTGTTTTACCTAGACACCACTGCACCTATCCATTCTACAAACCAACTTTTTGTCCCCCTCAATTCACTTACTCAGGGATATGAATGTATCTACATGGACTATGTCTTCATTGGTTGTTCCCTGCATATCTCTTGTTTATCCCAGGACAAGCAGGAAGCATAGTCTCACACATGGAGCCCCAACGGAGCCCTGGCATGAATACTTGAAAAGTGAATCGCAACTTCACATTTTAGAAAGTTCGTGATCAGTCCACACAACGCATGCACGAGTGCCTTCCCGCCCGACGTAAGCACACGGTCCCTCAGTTTCTTAGTTTTCGCGGAGCTAAGAAGACGTAAGAACATAAGAACTGCCATCTCCGGATCAGACCTTCGGTCCATCAAGTCCGGCGATCCGCACACGCGGAGGCCTCTGCCAGGTGTACACCTGTCGTAATTTATAGTCCACCATATCCTTATATGCCTCTCTTAAGGAGATATGCATCTAGTTTGCTCTTGAAGCCTAGGACGGTCGATTCCGCAATAATCTCATCTGGGAGGGCATTCCAGGTGTCAACCACTCTCTGAGTGAAGCAGAACTTCCTGACATTAGTCCTGAACCTGTCCCCCCTTAGCTTCATTACATGTCCTCTAGTCCGTGTCAAATTGGACAATGTAAATAATCTTCTCTGCTCTATTTTGTCGATTCCTTTCAGTATTTTGAAGGTCTCGATCATATCCCCACGCAGTCTCCTTTTCTCAAGGGAGAACAATCCTAGTGTTATAAGTCTGTCCTCGTATTCCAGTTTCTCCATACCCTTCACCAGTTTGTTGCTCGTCTCTGCACCCTCTCCAGCATTTTTATATCCTTCTTTAGGTGTTCAATGGCTGTTGAAATTTTTTTTGCCTTCCTGCTCTTGCGTTTCTGACTTTTCAGTCAGTTTCATGTTTTTTTTTTCTTTGTCCTTAACCTCTGGTAAAAAAAAACAAACCCCAAAACCACACGCACACAACCTTTTTTTCCGTTTTGCGGGTTCTGCCCAGCAGGGCCTGTGTACTACCGTGGACTCCAACTTCAATTTGGCTGAGACGATCTTTCTGTCGATGTCACGCCCACAGACGGGATTTTAAAAGTGCACTCGCTGTGCTCGGCTCATATCTGTGACTGACCCACATCGCTGGTGTCTCCAGTGTTTGGGACCAGAGCACCGCCCGGAAACCTGTACTTGAAAAAGTCACGTAAGCGCCCAGTCCTTATTTCAACGAGTGCCTCGACATCGACATCCTCATCGCCGGACCAGAGTGCGGCACCAGTGGTACTGACTAAAAAGTAAACGGTGCCGATGCTCTCCCTAAAGTAAAAGATTGACAATTTGCTTTGGGAGGAATTGGGTGAGCATTTTCAGATGCTGGTGCCGACTCAAATTATGGCCACATCAACACCAACTGTCCAAGCTAAGTCAGCACCAGCTCTCCAGGTGACGGTTTAGTCTGAGCACATAGCGACACCAACTGAACCTCACATTGATGCTTCACCGGTTCGAGGACCATTGACACTGGAGTTAATTGATCTCATTCCACAGCACCAGTCATCTTCGACTCAAACATCTAGAGAGGTGACACCATTGTGGTCCCGGAAGGCCTCTCATAAGATGAAGCATATTGAGCCTTCAACACTGAGTCTTCGGCACTGTCCTCATTCCATTCAGGACTCAGACTTATTGGAAGACTTGGAGCAAAAACCACTCTCGTCTGATGATGAAGATTCTGATAATTCAGATTTACCTCAGCTTCAACCTGCTGCTTTTTCTGAGAGGTCCTCTTTTTCAAGGTTTCTCCGGCAAATGTCTGAGGACCTTTCCATTCCATTGGAGGCGGACTATCAAGTATAGTGAACAGTTCTTGGAGGCTCTAGATTATGACCAACCACCAAAAGAACTACTAAAGCTTCCTCTCATGATATTTTGCGTGAGACTTGCATGGCTCCTAGAAAGCTTGACTCATTATATAGTCTCTTCTAGTGGAATCAACCTTGAAGAAGTCTGCAGGGGCTAGTGTCTATGCTTCTGTACCACCTGACAGAGAAGGTAAAGCAATGGACAAATTTGTAAACGTCTTTACCAAAATGCAATGTTGGCAAACCGAGCTGGAAACTATAATTTCCATATTTCCTTCTACCTTAAAAATTTGGTTAAGCAGTTTTCAGCTTTTCAAAAATATATTCCTTCATGTAAAACTCAAGCTTTTCAAAACCTTATGGCTACAGTTTTGCAATTGAGGAAGCATATGGTTCGTTCTACCTATGACATGTTCGAGCTTACCTCACAAGCAGCAGCCATGTCCGATGGCTATGAAATACCTTGCCTGGCTCCAGTGGCGTACCTAGGGTATGTGGCACCCAGGGCCCATCATTTTTTGAACCCCCCCCCCCCCCCCCCCATGTAAAAAAAAATTTTTTTTTTTTTTGCCAATAACCATGAAAATGGAATAAATGGTCAGAATAGAAACAGGCAGTGAAAATTTTCTTTTATTGAACCTCATATATGTAACCATTATTCCAAACATAACATAACATAAATTAGTCTAAATTGTCATGACATTAGAAGTACATAGGAGTAGTTGCAGGTGATGCTTGGACAGTTCTGATTGTGTTAGTTCGTTTTATGTGTTTTTTTGAAAAGAAGGGTTTTTATTTATTTTTGAAAGTTTTGTAGTCTGCGGTCGAAGTCAATAGGTTATAGAGTTGGAGGTCGAGAGTTGCAGCTCGAATGGCTAGGAGGTTGTTGAACAGTTTTGGTTGGAGGGTGTGTGAATGGTGCGTGAGTTTCTCCTATGTCTAGTTGAGGTGGATTAATTAGTTGATTGTTCCAATAGGCTGGGCTGTCTCCGTTTATTGCTTTAAATAGTAGGCAGGAAAATTGGAAGTGTATTCTCGCTTGTATTGGGAGCCAATGTGAGTTGTGGTATACCTCTGTGATGTGGTCGAATTTCTTCAGTGAGTAGACCAGTATTGTTGTAGTGTTTTATCATGGTTGTGGAATCTTGACTGTTTTTCTTCCATTTTCTTTCTAGTTGTCTGCATTGTCTTTTCAGTAGGAGTAGTTCATTGTCGAACCATTTGTCAGATTTTCTATGGATTCTGGTTTTGGTTTGTACAAAAAAAGGGAAAATGTAATAGGATTAATACTTTTTAATCCATGTATTTTTGAAAAATACAGGGGAAAACCCATACATTCATATTGGTCTTTCACAGTAATGAATATTACAGTTTCTGTTTTTGAGTCTATAGCTTCAGCAAATTTGTCAATGATTTCCATCAAAATTGATCTTCTTTGCATATTCATATTCAATGGACAGTATAGCTAGATTCGTCAATCTATCATTGCTCATAGTTGATCGAAGAACAGCTTTTTATTAATTTTAATTTTGAAAAGTTTCTTTCACATGAAGCAACAGATACACAAATAGTTAGGAAAAGTCTTAAACATAAGGATAAGTTTGGCACAGATTCATAAAAATTCCCATTTCACAATAAATTCTAGAAATTGCAAAACTGTCCATGCCTTTGTTTCTTTGGGATTCATTCCAGCAGCTTTTAAAAGTCTCCGTAGTCGAAAAAATTTCCAGTATGATATCTTCACCAGAAAAATTCATCATAAATTTTCAGTATATTTGGTAAAATCTTGCGAAGGTTTCTTCTTCTGCAAAAATTAGAGAGAATGGCTGAATGATAGCAAACATTGACATTATTTGATCCATTGCTTTAGAACGAGTCTCCAGTTCTTCGTGAAAACGATCAAGACATTCAAACATAGCCCATTGTGGTTTCTTCTGTCAAAGTAAGAGACCAGCAATCTTTTGTGTTTCTCCAGGCATTCTTCTTCGGAAACTTGATTGCTTTTTTCTATGCCAATGTCCATGTCCTTACATTATTGTTGTTCCATAGTTAAATGGCCTTCTCCACAATTTCTGTGCGCTGGTCTTCAAGGAACAATTTTAAAGCTTGTAGTTTCACTGTACATGTTCAAGGCTGATCCCGGCTGTTTGCAAATATTTTGTGTCTGGTTAACCTCATGCAAAACTTCACACCAGAAAAAGAGATAACACAGAAAAGAAAAATCACATACAGCAGAGAGCAAAAATCTGAGCTGATCCTCTTGTAATCCACATTTTCTTTTGAATCACACAGTGCTTCAAGGGTTGAAATTAACTTTCAAAATTTGTCTTTATGGCATGCACTGCTTCATAATGAGCACTCCATCTTGTCCTGGGAAAGTCTTTTCACTGTTATACCTACATTCTGCAGCATTTCCCATCGATGAGTTGAGACTGAAAAGAATGAATACACTTTTTCCAAAGCTCCAAAAAAAGTCACACATGAAGAAACACTTCCAAAAGAGTGAACTCCACAAAGGTTCAGAGAATGATTTGCACAAGGCACAAATAAAACCTTGGGATTAATTTCTTTGATTTTTGCCTGAACACCACCATGAATGCCAGCCATAGTTGCAGCGTTGTCATAGCCTTGACCACGACAGAGGTTTATATCCAGTCCATCACTATCCAGTTGTTTCAAGATCTGTTCCGTGAGTTCAGCAGCAGACTTCCCAGAAATAGGAAAGAAGCCCAAGAATGATTCCTTTATTTCAACGTTATCATCTTCAATATAGACATATCTGATCACTTCACACATTTGATCAGTGTGTGAAACATCAGGGGTGCTATCAAAAAGAATGCCAAAGTATTTTGCTTTTTTAATATCTGCCACAATTTTTTCTTTGACATAATTTCCCAGAAGATGAATGAATTCATTTTGAATTTTTGGAGATAAGTATGAACTCAATCTGCTTTCAGAAGGAATAGCATGTTTGATTTTTACAAAATGTTCCTTCAAAATTGGGTCATAATTTGATAGTAATTCTATCAACTAAAAAATTTCCTTTGTTTGTTGATAACATATCCTCTCTGTGACCACGGAAAGGAAGGTTTTGTTTAGCCAAAAACATAATTACATCCAAAACACGATGTAAAATGTCTCTCCAGTATTTTCTCTCTTTATCCATTTCCACTTCATGAATTCTATCAATAGTTTTATGGAGTTCCAGTCCCCTTGCCAAGGTCTTCCATTGTTCTAAGCAGAAGAGATGTTGTTCTGATCGCTCATGTTCAGGGACTTTAGGATTTAATTTCCACCAGTTTTTAAAGCCAGTTACAAAGACAGATGTTCCAGCTTTTGTCTCACTATCTGCAAACAGTCTGCAGCAAAAACAAAACAAGCAATTTTTTGATTTTGAATAAACCATCCAGGTTCTCAAAACTTTTTCGCCCTTTGGTAAAGATTTATAGAACATGAGGTTGTTAAGTGTCGACTGAATCCTTTGCTCTTTTTTCCTTCTCGCTGACTAGCAGAGAAAGGTCCATTTTTATTTTGAAAAGGTTCACTTCCCTTCTTAACCAGTTAACTCTCAAGTCATCTGGAACTGGTACTGGCCAAGCAGCGATATCGCAATAAAGTAAAATTTCATGCGCTATTTCTTCAAACTCTTGGTCTTTACTAGCATCCCTTTCTTCTCCACTGTTATTTTTATGCTGTTGGTGTTGACTCTTGCTATCAATTAGATTCTCTTCCTCAGTGTCAGTGCTTATAGATGACGATTCACTGTCTTCTTTCAGTTCAGGGTCATCTGAATCTTGCGTTTCTACTACAGGTATTTCGGATGTGCCAGCTTGCACTTCTTCAGAATCTTCTTCATTACCTTTATACGATGCTGAAAGCATTACATATTTCAACATAGATCCAGATATTGATTCAATCGCCTCCCCTTTTGCTTTTTTAATTTTTCTTTGTTGAGCTCCACTAGGTCGATGTCGTTTCATGTTAGTACAGAGTCTGTACGTCAGTTGCTGGCTTCACAATAATCCAAATGACTGTGACTCTGCAAGTTCCTGCTGTGGTGTTCAGCAGCACTGTCAAAGAAAGGGGGGAAAATCCATAATGTATGTTAAGAAGTAATCACTTAATTGACAGAGTTGGTTAACATAGTGTATGAGAAGAGATGAAGCAGTGGTGGAGAGTACAAGGATCAAATAGCCTGAACATCGCTAAATGAATTGGTAAAGGCTGAACAGGAATGGGGAGGGGCGGGGGGTGATTAAGTACAACAATAAATTTCACAACAACAATAAATTTCACAAAGTACTTAAAAAAAAAAATCACATTTTTCCACTAAAGCAGTTCTGGAGACATTTGCTTGAACAGTCTTTTTTCCCAGTCCATAAGCAAGCAATATGAAAAAGATTTCCTTAATTATCTACTCAAACATTTTTGCTATTTACTTTCATTGTACCTAGACTATTATTCAGTAGAAAAAATTTAGTTTGTTCAATCAAGCAGAACATTCACTCATAGAAGTCCAATGTCCACACAGGATTTGATTGAACAAACCAAATTTTTCTACTGAATAATAGTTTAGGTATACTGAATAGCAAAAATGTTAAAGCCACACAGAAAAGCAGTAAAAGTCAATAGGTTCTCCAAGTGGGAACAACCTGATGTCTCAACACTTGAGGAAAAGACCACGTAATAATGTTTATAAGATAAATCATATAAATGATTATACTGAAGCAGGGTGTCCTCAGCGTGAGAGGTAAGCGAGAGGAGAGAATTCTCCAGCGCTTTACACAATAAGGCACAGGTTAATCACCCTCTGCCTGCAGTGCACACCATCATAGGACACCTCAGGTGTGCTCAAATTAATCAATGTGATAAATTAAACAGCGATAAACAATTGGTCAATCACAAGAGTGCAAGATCAAACAGGTTGTTCCCACTCAGAGAACCTATTGACTTTACTGCTTTTCTGTGTGAGTAGATAATTAAGCAAATTTCTGATAGCCTACAGAACTGATTCTCACCTTCCATCCCCAGCCCCCAAGACTTACCAGACCCCCCTGCCGATGTATTTACTTACTGCCTGAACTGGATATTAAATCGTGGGGAAGAGAGGAGAAATGCGGGGAAAGAGCCAGCCAAAACTAGTATTTGTTGCTGCTGAGTGCACCAATCCAGGGCAAGCAGACACTTCCCCCATGTCTTAATAACAGACAATGGACTTTTCCTCCAGGAATTTGTCCAAACCTTTCTTAAAACCAGCTACGCTATCTACTTTTAACATAACTTCTGGCCACTTCATTTTTAAGCTTAGATCTTTCCTTCCAAACAGAGACCTTGCTAGATGTCAAATACAGCACAAGGTAACTTCACACGGACTTAACTGTGCAGGAAATGAATCTCCTCATACACCCACCATATAGTGCAAAAATGTGCAAAGGTCTGTTTTTTTCTTTCGATCACTACATAGCCTAATGCCACACAAGCAGCGCTGTTACAAACATATTCTGAAGGTCAATGCTAAGGTTGACAAAGTTTCCTTCCTTGGACCAGAAGGAGATACTGACAAACCACTGGAAGAGATTCTAAAACAACTACCCAGAAATAACACCCAAAGACCCACTCAGTGTGTGAACCAGTTGAGTGGAGTAGACTAACTGGGGGTGGAAATGGGCCCAGAGTTTGCTCAGCAGAATTTCCCAGACTACCTCTTCCTCTCAACACACTGACATGCTACCACCACCACCAACACTAGGAACACCTCACCGAGTATGCCAGCAATGCTTATAAACTTTATAAAACACATTATTATATTTTCTTATAAAGCATATATTTTAACTGAACTCAGCCTTGCCATTCACAAAAATAGAAAAGTTCCCATTTCAAGCTGTCTCATGTACACTTTTCAAATCTAACATATTGTAATCACAAAACAGAAAATAAAATTATTTTTTCTACCTTTTGTTCTCTGGTCAATATTCAAATCTTGTTGGTCCCAGGCTCTTGTTGTCTTGCTTGCCAGGGTCTCCTTTCTCCGTGCTAACCATCCGTCTGCCATCTCTGTCCTCCCCTTCCGTTTCCCTTCCCTCTCCCGGAGATCTGGCATCTTTCCTTTTTTTTGTCTCCATCCACAGATTCACCTTTTCTCAACTCCCCACCACCCCAGGATCCACCATCTCTCCCTTTCTGTTCCCAACTATCCTCCTATCCAGTATCTCTATCCCCCCTCCACACCATCCCCTGTTTCCAAGTTCTCTCCCTTTCTGTTCTTTCCCTCCCTAAATCCCATTATGCACCATCTCTCTCCCACTCCTCTGTTTTTAGACTCATTATTTCTAACCCCCAAAGTCTGGCATATGCACATATCTTTGAACCCCCTCTTCCCTCTCTCCCTCTGTGTACTTTTACACCAGGTCCCCCCTCCGAAGGGCTACACCCACCCCTGAAGGCCTGCACCCCCCCGAAGGACTTTACCTCCCACCCGAAGGTCTGTCACCCTCTGAAGGCCTAAACCCCACCCCTAAAGGCCTGCACCCTCCCCGAAGGATTGTACCCCCCACCCGAAGGTCTGTCCCCCCCTGAAGGCCTGCACCCATCCCGAAGGCCTGCACCCACCACGAATGCCTGCACCCACCACGAAGGCCTGCACTGCACCCCCCCGAAGGCCTGCACCCCCCTGAAGGCCTGCCCCCCCTGGAAGCCTGCACCCCCCCCCCCGAAGGTCTGTACCTCCTGAAGGCCTGCACCCCCCTGAAGGCCTGCACCCCCCTGAAGGCCTGCACCCTCCTGGAGGCCTGCACCCGCCTGGAGGCCTGCACCCCCCCCCGAAGGTCTGTACCTCTGAAGGCCTGCACCCCCCTGAAGGCCTGCCCCCCCCTGAAGGCCTGCACCCCCCTGGAGGCCTGCCCCCCGAAGGTCTGTACCTCCTGAAGGCCTGCACCTCCCTGAAGGCCTGCACCCCCCTGAAGGCCTGCACCCCCCTGAAGGCCTGCACCCCCCCGAAGGTCTGTACCTCCTGAAGGCCTGCACCTCCCTGAAGGCCTGCACCCCCCTGAAGGCCTGCACCCCCCCTGAAGGCCTGCACCCCCCCTGAAGGCCTGCACCCCCCTGGAGGCCTGCACCCCCCTGGAGGCCTGCACCCCCCCGAAGGTCTGTACCCCCTGAAGGCCTGCACCCCCCCTGAAGGCCTGCACCCCCCCCGACGGCCTGTACCTCCTGAAGGCCTGCACCCCCCTGAAGGCCTGCACCCCCCCTGAAGGCCTGCACCCCCCCACCCGAAGATCTGTCCCCCCTGAAAGCCTACACCCCCCCGAAGGTCTTTACCTCCCACCCAAAGGTCTGTCCCCCCCCCTGAAGGCCTCCACCTCCCTCTTAAGGCCTACCCCCCCCCTGAAGGCCTACACCCCCCATCTAGTACTGTCTAATGCAATTAGGTACGGGTCAGGAGGCCAGAGGGGAAGCAGGACATAGCAGCAATTCCCAACTGACCCTCCCCCTCGCCCTCTAAAGCAGGAGCCGGCTAGCAAGAGGAAGTTGCTGATCCTGCTTTAGGGGGGGAGGGTCAGTTGATGATTCGGGAGGCCGATTTTGGGGTTTTTAAAAAATTGATTCGGGCAGAAAAAAAAAATAACAATAAAACCACCGCCAAGCAGCCCAGCGATACTCACCCTCAGTTCCTGCCTTAATTGCAGTGTCCCACGCGGCTCGGGCTCCCTTTCTTGCTTCCACCCAGCCGGAAACCGGAAGTTGCTGACCAAGCTCCGACGGCGACGGGGGGTGTGGCCGTGGGGGAATGGAAGTTAAAGAGAGGGCTCAGGCAGGATCACTTCGGGGACTCGCGGAAGCCTTGGAGTCGGGCCATAGCAGGGAAGTTCCCGGGCCATGACTCCAAGGCTCGAGCACCCCTAATGAGCTGGTACCCGGGGCGGCTCGCCCCCCCCTAGGTACGCCACTGCCTGGCTCCATCTCTGAGCTTGATATCAACCACCAAGATCATTTGGCTAACGCTCCATATCTTGGGGATGAAATTCATTGACCATCCATGGACACTATTACTCAAAAATTGTCTGCCCATTAGACCAGGTGGGACACTTTGGTCAAACCAAAGAAAAAGCTTCCACCTCCTAAAGTTTTCTGGTCTGCTTCATTGTATCAAAACAGATATACTGCAAAACCTGCTCCTCCTGCTCCTCCTCAACCTAGGAAGCAAAAGCAGCAACTACGTCAACAACCTAAACAGGCTGCTCAACAAAAACCTACATAGCCTTTTTGACATGTTCCTCAAGGGCATAGCCAACATTCCCATTCTCAAATCTCTACCTCAGCCGATCGGAGGACGGCTTCAATATTACATCAACTAGTGGGAGCTCATCACCACAGATAAGAACATAAGAACATAAGCATCGCCTCTGCCGAGTCAGACCACAAGTCCATCATGCCCAGCAGTCCGCTTCCGCGGCGGCTTCCCAGGTCAATGACATACCTGTAAGTGATCTAATGCTCTAAAGTATTTGGTACTGTATAGTAACCCTCTAATTGTACCCTTCAATCCCCTTTTCCTTCAGGAACTCGTCCAATCCCATTTTGAAACCCAAAATCGTACTCTGCTCTACCACCTCCTCTGGAAGCGCATTCCAGGTGTCCATCACTCTCTGAGTGAAGAAGAACTTCCTAGCATTTGTTCTAAATCTGTCTCCCTTCAATTTTTTTGAGTGCCCTCTAGTTTTTGTTGCCCCTGCCAGTCTGAAGAATCTGTCCTCTCTACCTTCTCTGGGTTCTAGACATCATTCGTCAGGGGTATGCTCTCCACTTTCATACCTTTCCTCTGGATCATCCTCCAAGAGAATTTATTTCGGACCCTGCACAGTTTTCTCTTCTCATTCAGGAGATTCAATCCATCCTTCTTCTAAATGCCATCAAAGAAGTTCCTCTATCTCAGCCGAATCAGGGATTCTACTTGCGACATTTTTTAATTCTGAAGAAGAGAGGAGGTATACGACCCATTCTGGATCTCAGAGATCTCAACAAATTTCTAGTCAAATAAAAATTTTGGATGCTCTCCCTTGCCCTTCTTTATCTACTTCTGGATTAGAACAATTGGCTATGCCCTCTGGATCTAAAGGAAGCCTACACGCGTATACCAATTCATCAGGCTTACCGCAAATACCTTTGTTGTCAAGTAAACGGATGTCATTATCAGTACAAGGTTCTTCCTTTCAGCCTGACATCTTCTAAGTTTCCAAGTTTATTTACATTTTTTTTCCAATTCTGTATTCATTTTCAAATTTACAATAAGTGTAACAATATATTCAAACAAATTAACAATAATTATATCTCTTAATAATCATCAATGGTACAAATGATATGTTCTTAACTCCCACCCTTCCCACCCTTTCTTATCATATAATCAATACCTTATACAATATGTAACATAAATTTACCCTTCCCTCCCCCCTCACAATCAAACTTGTAAATTTAAGGGGGGAAAAAAAAAAAGTAAAAAATAAATAAAATGCCATCTAATCGGTACAATACTTTGTAAATGGCTCCCACACATCCCGAAATTTCCTGAAAGAACCACTCTGTATTGCTATAAATCTCTCCATTTTATAAACCTGACATAAGGAATTCCACCAGAAATAATTTAATCTACTCCAATTTTTCCAATTATAAGTAATTTGTTGAATAACAACCCCAGTCATTATCTAATATAATAAAATGGTAAGCCGCGCATGCACACTTCCTATGCGTGCGCCGGTTTTCCGTGAGCTGTAGCGACTCATAGGAAGTGCGCATGTGCGGCTTACGGTCTGGCTTCATGCGAGGCAAGACAAGTGCGCATGTGGGCCCTTCCCTGCTCTCCACCTGCCAGCCGCTAGCACCCCCTGCCCTCTCCGTCGCCTCCCGGCTCCAGCGGCGTAAGCAGCACTTTAAACACACTGCTTCGCGCCCTTCTCTACCGATTTCCTCTGCCACGTCTCTGATGACATCATCAGAGACAGACGCGGCAGAGGAAATCGGTAGTAGAAGGCCGCGAAGCAGCGTGTTTAAAGTGCTGCCTACGCGGTTGGAGCCCCAAGGTTTGTCGGCGGTGAGAGGGTCAGGAGCAGGCCAGATCGACAACGGCAGTAAAAAAGGGGGAGGGGCCGAATGGAGCACTAAAGATAAGGTAAGAGAAGGGAAAGGGGGGGGGGGGGAAAATGCTGCTACTGCTTCTGCACAGGAAAGGGGGGGGATAGGAGGAAATGCTGTTGCTGCTGCATAGGGAAGTGGGATGGAAATGCTGCTGCACAGGGAACTGGGGAAAAATGACAGAAAGAAAGAAAGACACAGGGGCAGAGGGACAGAAAGACAGACAGAGAAAGGGGGCCAGAGAGAGAATCAGCGGGAGAGGGAAAGGGGGCTGCTTTGGGGGGAGGGGTGTGCTGGGGGGAGACAGAAGGGGCCATGGAGAGATAGGGAAAAGGGGCTGCTTTGGGGGGAGGTGTGCTGGGGACAGACAGCTTTGCTCTGGTGGGGGGAAGATTTGGGGGGGAGGTGTATGCTAAAGACAGACAGACATATATTCTAGCACCCGTTAATGTAACGGGCTTAAAGACTAGTAAGTAATAATTTGTTATTATTTGTAGAAATCTGACTTTTTGCTCTCATTGCCATACCAAAGAGCACAGTATCATATGATATTTATTTACATTTTAATATATCGACCATCTGGCCGGTTTACAAAGCTGAAAACATTAAAATAAAATGGGATAAAACAAAACATGAAGTAGACTAAGATCATGATGTACATGAGCTTGGGGGAGAGAGGGGAGGAAAGTTTATAATTACATCATAAAAAATAAAAGTAAATGAAAGTATGAGGAAGGGGAAAATATACCAGGAGAGGGTGTCGCTTCATAGAAGTGGTTCTTTTTGTGGGCTGATTTGCAGTTGAAAAGGGGTATTGTCAAGCGCTATGAAATGCGTCTTGGAATAAGAAAGTTTTTAGTTTAGTTTTGAATTTATCGAGAGAATTATCTTGGCGAAAGTGAGATGGCATGGCATTTTATAGAGTTGGGGCTGTAACGAAAAAGTTTGTATTTCTGATGTAGTAAAGTTCCTTGATTGGGAGGACAGTTAATAAGTTCTGGTCTGCTGATCTAAGGGTCCGTGGTCAGGAGTAAGGAATAATGAGTTTATTGAGAAAGGCTGGTGTGCGTGTATGTTTAATTTTAAAAGCAAGCAATAAAATTTTATATGTAGTACGTTGTGAGATGGGTAACCAGTGCGCTTCTCATAGAAGGGGAGTGACATGGTCATATTTTCCTGCTTTGTGTATAAGTTTGTTTGCTGTGTTTTGGATAAGCTGCAGACGTGATCCCTCCTTCACACAGACAATCAAGCAGCAATGTACTATATAAACAAGCAAGGAGGTGCAGGCTCTCTCCTGTTATGTTAGGAAGCCCAGAAAATCTGGCTTTGGGGGACAGCTCACACTCTTTTCTTAAAGGCTGTCTATATTCAGGGAGAGAAGAATTCCCTAGCAGACAACCTTGGCAAGAATTCTTCAACCTCACGAATGGACTCTCAGCTCTGCAGCTCTTCATCCAATCTTTGCTCAGTGGGGCACTCCACAAATGGACTTATTTGCAGCTCCCCACAATCACAAGCTGCCCCAGTTCTGCTCCAGACTATACTCTCCTTATCGTCTGGAAGAGATGCATTTCTTCTGAACTAGACGAACATGTTTCTTTATGCATTTCCACCCACTCTTTTCATACTGAAGACTCTGTTCAAACTCAAATGAGGCAGCATTGGTTCTCCTTTCTACTTCAACTCAGCTCCAGGGAGCCAGTTCCTCTGCCAATCTTTCCTACTCTGCTTACTCAGAATCAAGGATCTCTTCTACATACCACCCTGTATTTGTTACACCTGACAGCTTGGTTTCACTCGGGCTGAATCCATATGAGTTACATCTCTCTCAGCCTGTCCGCAGTATTATTGATGCCTCCAGGAAACCAGCCACATAACAATGTTATCAACAAAAATGGTCTAGATTTTCTTCCTGGTGTCTTCTTCATCATCATCACGATCCAACTTCCTTGTCAGTGGAACTGGTATTGGATTATCTACTTCATCTGTCTGGTTCTGGACTCAAATCCACATCGATTAGAGTCCATCTCAGTGCTATTACAGCTTTTCACCTGCCAGTTGAGGGAAAATCTCCTACTGCTCATCCTTTGGTCTCCAGGTTCATGAAAGGACTTTTCAATGTGAAATCACCTCTCAAACCTCCACCTGTAGTCTGGGACCTTAATGTGGTTCTTTCCAGGTTGATGAATCCACCATTTGAACCAATGACCACAGCTCATCTCAAGTTTCTTACCTGGAAAGTTGTTTTTCTTATCGCTCTTACTTCTGCCAGAAGGTCAGTGAGTTACAAGCCTTGGTGGTAGATCCACCCTTTACAGTTTTTCACCAAGATAAAGTGATTCTACGTACACATCCCAAGTTTCTTCTGAAAATTGTGACGGAGTCTCATCTCAATCAATCAATTGTTCTTCCAGTTTTTTCCCTAAGCCTCATTCTCATACAGGAGAAACTGTGCTCCATACTCTGGACTGTAAACATGCTTTGGCCTATTACATCGACAGGACAAAGCCACATAGAACATCTCCTCAACTTTTTGTCTCATTTGATCCTAATAAGTTGGGGAATCCTGTTTCTAACAGAACGATTTCCAACTGGCTGGCTGCTTGTATATCATTCTGCTATGCTCAGACTAGACTGCACCTGGAGAGTCGTGTCACAGCCCACAAAATTAGAGCTATAGCAGCTTCTGTAACTTTCCTCAGATCTACTCCTATTCAGGAAATCTGTAAAGCTGCCACCTGGTCCTCAGTTCATATATTCACCTCGCATTTTTGTCTAGCATCTTTCTCCAGATGGGATGGGCACTTCGGCCAGCCAGTATTACAAAATTTATTTTCCTAAAAGGCCAACACTTCCACCATCCCATTAGGGTTAGGTTGGAGGTCACCCATTTGTGAGAATATGCTGCCTGTTTGTCCTGGGATAAAGCACAGTTACTTACTGTAACAGGTGTTATCCGGGGACAGCAGGCAGATAATCTCACAACCCACCCACTTCCCCTGGTTAGCTTAAACATAAGAACATAAGCAATGCCTCTGCTGGGTCAGACCAGGGGTCCATCATGCCCAGCAGTCCGCTCACAGTGGCGGCCCATCAGGTCCAGGACCTGTTAGTAACCCTCTATCTATACCCTTCTATCCCCTTTTCCTTCAGGAAATTGTCCAATCCCTTCTTGAACTCCAATACCGTACCCTGTCCTATCACGCTATCTGGAAGCACATTCCAGGTGTCCACCACCCGTTGGGTGAAGAAGAACTTCCTAGCATTGGTTCTGAATCTGTCCCCTTTTAATTTTTCCGAATGCCTTCTCGTTCTTGTAGTTTTCAAAATCTTGAAGAATCTGTCCCTCTCCAATTTTCTCTATGCCCTTCATGATTTTGTAAGTCTCTATCATATCCCCTCTAAGTTTCTGCTTCTCCAGGGAAAAGAGGCCCAGTTTCTCTAGTCTTCCAGCGTATGAAAGGTTTTCCATATCTTTTATCAAACGTGTCGCTCTCTTCTGAACCCTCTCGAGTATCACCATATCCTTCTTTAAGTACGGTGACCAATATTGGACGCAGTACTCCAGATGCGGGCGCACCATCACCCGATACAACGGGAGGATAACTTCTTTCATTCTGGTTGTAATACCCTTCTTGATTATAACTAGCATTCTATTCGCTTTCTTAGCGGCCGATGCGCACTGTGCCGACGGCTTCATGGTCTTGTCCACTATTACCCCCAAGTCCCTTTCTTGGGTACTCTCACTCAATAACTCCCATCGTGTAGCTGTACCTCGGGTTTCTGTTCCCTAGGTGCAAGCCTTTACATTTCTCTGCATTAAACTTCATCTGCCATCTCGTCGCCCACTCCCCTAGTTTGTTCAGGTCCTTTTGTAAATCTTTGCAGTCCTCTTTAGTCCTAGCAACATTAAATAGTTTGGTGTCGTCTGCGAATTTTATTACTTCGCACTTCTTAGCTGGCTTATGTTAAATGAAGGATCGCACGCCTACGTCGGGTGGGAAGGCATTTGCGCATGTGCAGTGCGGACTGATCACAAACTTTCTAAAACTTGAAATTGCGATTCACTTTTCAAGTGTTCATGCCGGAGCTCCGTCAGTGACATCACCCATGTGTGAGAATATCTGCCTGCTGTCCCTGGATAACACCTGTTACAGTAAGTAACTGCTTGTTTTTACTATGCTAGAGCTCATTTATCTCCTCCAGGGCAGATTAGAGCACAGTTTCATCAATTGCACATTTAAGATCAGTCCCAATTCAGCATGTCAACAGAACAGCAATTTGGTCCTCTGTTCATACTCTCACTAAACATTATTGTTGGATCTTACTTCAGCACCAGTTACGCAGTTGGACATTCTCAGTCCTCCGAAATTTGTTTACACTATAAGTTTATTTCATCCACCCATCTCAGTACTAGGCTTGGGACTCAGCCAGCAAGTAGGACTGCATTTCCCCTGCTTGTCTCCACAGAAAGCAAAATTGTTTACCTGTAACAGGTGTTCCCGTGTTGACAGCAGGGGAATGCAGTCACACTTGCCCACCCGCCATCCCCTCTTATCTAATAGTTCTATAAGCTAGTGACATAACTGACAGTTGGCAAGCGGAATCCCAGAGGCAAGGTAGTACGCACATACCCAGTAGTAAAAACAAACAAAAAAACCCTACTGTATCTAGGGGACAGTTCCACCACGCAAGCTCAGTCCAGCAAGTATGACTTCACCAGCAAGTATGACTGCATTCCCCTGTTGTCTATGGAGAACAACTGTTACAGGTAAGTAACTTTGCTTTCTTGCATCTCCTGAAGAGAGTAGTGTGTTGTATATTTATATTTATTTCTTCAATACTGCCACAAATCCTAGCATTTAATAAAGTGAACTAATTAACGTACTGGTATGCAAATGGGTGTGGGAGTTTAAAAATGTTATTGTATTGGTTTATCATTGTATATTTAACTTTCCTCTTTTTAGTGGGAAGTGTGAAATCAAATGGAAATCCCACCTGATGAATCAAGGTTGCAGTACACTTTTATATATGTATGGAAAAGGTTCAGAATTAAAGTCCTGGGCAAGAAGTTGGGAAGAGAAGGAAGAGAGAATTTGTTCAGAGATGTTTGGGGGTTGCATAGAAGAAAAACTGTACACTGGCACTGGCACTTGAATTTTAAAATAAAAGAAAAAAAGAAATACAAATGGAAATAAAGAAATAAAGTTTCAAGTTTATTAAAATTTTTGATTAATTGCCTATCACGATTTCTAGGTGATGTCCAATAAAAAAAATGCGATATGTATATATATATATGTGTGTGTGTGTATGTATATATATATATATATATATATATATAAATATATATATATATATATATACTAGTGTTAAAGCCCGTTACATTAACGGGTGCTAGAAAGCAGCCCCCTTTCCCTCTCCCCCTCCAGTTCCTCCCCGACTGTCTCTCTGTGGCCCCCTTCTGTCTCCCCTCCCCCCAAGCAAAGCTGTCTGCCTCCCAACACACCCCTCCCCCCAAAGCATCCTCCTTTCCCTCTCGGCCTCCAGTTCCTCCCTGACTGTCTCTCCGTGGCCCCCCTTCTGTCTTCCCCCAAGCAAAGATGTGTACCTCCCAGCACACCCCTCCCCCAAAGCAGCCTCCTTTCCCTCTCCCCCTCCAGTTCCTCCCTGACTGTCTCTCCGTGTCCCTCCTTCTGTCTTCCCCCACCAAGCAAAGCTGTCTGCCTCCCAGTACACCCCTCCCCCAAAGCAGCCCCCTTTCCCTTCCCCCTCCAGTTCCTCCCTGACTGTCTCTCCGTGGCCCCCTTCTGTCTTCCCCCCCAAGCAAAGCAGTCTGTCTCCCAGAACATCCCTCCCCCAAAGCAGCCCCCTTTCCCTCTTCCCCTCTCCCTCGACCCCCCTCCAGTTCCTCCCTGACTGTGTCTCCATGGCCCCCCTTCTGTCTTCCCTTCCCCAAGCAAAGCTGTCTGTCTCCCAGCACACCCTCCCCCAAAGCAGCCCCCTTTCCCTCTCCCTCTCCAGTTCGTCCCTGACTGTGTCTCCGTGGCCCCCCTTCTTTCTTCCCTCCCCCAAGGAAAGCTGTCTGCCTCGCAGCACACCCCTCCCCCAAAGCTGCCCCATATCGGGTCCTGTTCTCACCATTTAAAGAAAATCAGTGGCTTGTCCAAGTAAGTGGCAGTTCATTTTCTACAGAACTACCTGTTGTCAAATGGTACCTGAAAGAAATATATTTCAACCCTCTGCTCCCTTAGTCCCTTGCCGCCCCCTTCCCGTGGTTCCGACAAACGTCCTTACTCCAACAGGGGCCGCAGCACTCTAAACACGCTGCTTCGCGGCCTTCTACTGGCCTGATTTGCTCTGCCGTGTCGGGCAGAGCAAATCAGGGCAGTAGCAGGCCACGAAGCAGCGTGTTTAGAGTGCTGCGGCCCTTGCTGGAGTAAGGACGTTTGTCGGGGCGGGAAGAGAAGAAAAGCGGCGGCAAGGGACTAAGGGAGCCGAAGGGAGGGTCGGTTGGGAGGCTGAACGGGGCTTCAGGTGTGCCGGGGATAGAAGCGAAGAAGACGCCAACGACCAGCCAGAGAGATTCGCGCGCATGCGCACTCCTACCTGAGGTGCCCTACATCTCACGGAAAACGGACGCATGCAGTGGGAGTGCGCATGCGCGGCTTACCGTTTTATTATATTAGATATATATATATATATATATAATTTAATAAAAAGCATAAAAACACATAAGAAAACAGGTAAATAAATTGGGGGGGCAGGGTATGAATGTGGGTGGGGCAGGGGACCCAGTGTGTGCCTAGGGGCCCTCAAAGAATTAATCCTGCCCTGGCTCTTACAGCAGTACTTGTAACAAGATATTGATGGAACCTGTCTTTGCTGTGCAGGTAGAAGAAAGTGAGAATGAATGGTCTATCCCACACTGTTTTACCATCTACTCAGTTCAGAAAACTATCGTGGTTGCTGCAAGGTAAGACTGCTCACCAGGTTCACTCTGGCTGCTTTATCAGAATGTACAGCCTTTAGCATTTATTTTCTTTCTTTGGCCTGGTTTGGTAGAATAAACTGCTTGATGAAATTTTGTTGGCAATTACTTGTATTTTTGCAAATTGTGGAAAGCCTAGCATTGGAAGCAGCCATGTGAGGTGGAAGAGATGTCATTACTTTAGTGTATATAGTGGCCAATTATGGTTAGAAATGGGTAAAGGGTATGGCGGGGGGAGGGGGGAGATGAACATAAAACATAAGAATTGCCGCTGTTGGGTCAGACCAGTGGTCCATCGTGCCCAGCAGTCCGCTCACGCAGCAGCCCTTGGTCAAAGACCAGCGCCCTAACTGAGACTAGCCCTACCTGCGTACATTCTGGTTCAGCAGGAACTTGTCTAACTTTGCCTTGAATCCCTGGAGGGTGTTTTCCCCTACGACAGACTCCGGAAGAACATTCCAGTTTTCTACCACTCTCTGAGTGAAGAAGAACTATCTTACATTCGTACGGAATCTATCCCCTTTCAATTTTAGACAGTACCCTCTCATTCTCCCTACCTTGGAGAGGGTGAACAACCTGTCCTTATCTACTAACTCTATCCCTTCAGTACCTTGAATGTTTCTATCATGTCCCCTCTCAATCTCCTCTGTTCGAGGGAGAAAAGGCCCAGTTTCTCTAATCTGTCACTTTACAGCAACTCCTCCAGCCCCTTAACCATCTTAGTCGCCCTTCTCTGGATCCTTTCAAGTAGCATCATGTCCTTCTTCATGTACGGTGACCAGCGCTGGATGCAGTACTCCAGGTGAGGGCGCACCATGGCCTGGTACAGCGGCATGATAACCTTCTCCAATCTGTTCGTGATCCCCTTTGTTATCATTCCTAGCCTTCTGTTCGCCCTTTTTGCCACCGCCGCACATTGCGTGGACGGCTTCATCGACTTGTCGATCATAACTCCCAAGTCTCTTTCCTGGGAGGTCTCTCCAAGTACCGCCCCGGACATCCTGTATTTGTGCATGAGATTTTTGTTACCTACATGCATCACTTTACACTTATCCATGTTAAACCTCATCTGCCATGTTGATACCCATTCATCAAGCCTGATTATGTCACATTGCAGATCTTTGCAATCCCCCTGTGTCTTCACTACTCTGAATAACTTTGTATCGTCCGCAAATTTAATCACCTCACTCGTCGTACCAATGTCTAGATCATTTATAAAAATGTTGAAGAGCATGGGTCCTAGCACTGAGCCCTGAGGCACCCCACTGGTAACGGTCTTCCAGTCCGAGTATTGTCCATTTACTCCCTCTCTCTGTTTCCTATGATCCAGCCAGTTTTAATCCACGTGAGTATTTCACCCTTGATTCCATGGTTCGCAATTTTCCGAAGTAGTTGTTCATGTGGAACCTTGTCAAACACCTTCTGAAAATCCAGATATACAATGTCAATCAGGTCGCCCTTGTCTATCTGTCTGTTTACTCGCTCAAAGATGTGCAGCAAGTTCGTCAAACATGATCTGCCTTTGCTTAAAACCATGCTGACTGTTCCTCATCAGCCCGTGTCCATCAAGGTGATCAATTATGCGGTCCTTTATCAGCAATTCTACCATCGTTCCCGGTACCAAGGTCAGACTCACCAGTCTGTAGTTTCCCGGATCTCCCTCGAACCTTTCTTGAAGATCGGCGTAACATTCGCCACCTTCCAGTATTCCGGAATCTTTCCCGATTTGATCAACAGATTGGCTATTAGTTGAAAACTCTTAATGACTCTCGGATGGATGCCATTCGGTCCCGGGGATTTATCACTCTTAAGCCTATCAATCTGCCTACACACCTCCTCTAGACGGACCGTCAATCCTGTCATCTTTTCATCTTCATTTCCAGCATATAGTCTGATGGGTTCCGGTATGCTGTGTACATCTTCTTCGGTAAATACAGACGCAAAAAATGTGTTCAGTTTGTTGGCGATTGCTTTGTCCTTTAGCGCTCCTATATTCCATGGTCATCCAATGGTCCCACTGCTTCCTTCTCGGGTTTTTCCCCTTAATATATCAAAAGAACAGCTTGAAGTTCTTCGCCTCCTTGGCTATTTTTTCCTCGTAGTCTCTTTTGGCCCTTTTTACCGCCTTATGGCATCTGCGTTGATGTTGTTTGTGCTTGTTCCAATTTTTGTCTGTTTTTGACCTTTTCCATTCCCTAAACAAAGTTTTCTTGTCTCTTATCGCTTCCTTCACCTCTACAGTGAGCCACGCCGGTTCTTGTTCTTTTTCCTCTTTGTTCCCTTGTTGATACGCAGTATATATAGATTTTGCGCTCGGTGACTGTGTCCTTAAAAAGGGACCAAGCTTGCTCTAGCATTTTTACAGTACTTATCCTCTTCTTCCCTACCATTAGTCTCATCCCTTCATAATTCCCTTTTCAGAAGTTCGGTGCCGTGGCTGTCGTTTTGGACTGATGTTTCTCCCCTGCATCCAGATTGAAGCAGATCATATTGTGATCGCTGTTTCCCAGCGTCCCTTCTACTTCTACATCTTGTGCCAGTCCTCGTAGACCATTTAGAATTAAGTCCAGAATTGCATTTCCTCTAGTGTTTTTCCTTGACAAGTTGTTCCAGGAAGCAATCACCTACAGTATCCAAGAACTTGGTCTCCTAATGCAGCCGCCTAGGTTCCAGTCTATTCCCGGATAGTTGAAGTCACCCATGATAACTGCATTGCCTCCCTTGCATTACGTTTAATCTCGTCCGTCATTTCTCTGTTGATTTCTTCGGACTGCCCTGGGGGTCGGTAGTAGATGCCAATCTTTGTTTCCAGGCCATTTTTTCCTGGAATTTTGACCCATAGAGACTCTAACGTATCTGTCAGTTGTGGCGTGTTCTCTCTAGTAGATTCAATTCCCTCTTTGACGTATATGGCAATGCCCCCACCTTTTTGAGCCACTCTATCTCTGCGATATAATTTGTATCCCAGTAGCACAGTGTTCCAGAAGTTTTCCTTAGTCCACCATGTTTCTGTGATGCCTATGTGTCAACGTTATCTCTTTGTGCCATAGCTTCTAATTCACCCATCATATTTCTAAGGCTCCTTGTGTTTGTGTACATAACTTGAGTTTGCGGCCTGTTCCTTTCTTGTATTTCCTTCCCTCTTGTGTCCTTTTCGATTTGTCTTGCCTGTGATCCGGTGAGTCTTTCCCTCTATCTTCTTGCACGGTATCCTCCGGGTATACCGGTTCCTGAACCATCGATTCTCTCTCTTGGTCAACTGTCGGCTTTCCCCTTCTTCCTAGTTTAAAAACTTCTAAACTTCTCTCTTGATGTTGCTTGCAAGTATCCTCGTTCTGTCTCTGCTGAGGTGGAGTCCGTCCTTCCTGTATAGCTTGCTCTTCCCCCAGAACGTCGTCCAATTGCGCAGGAAGTGGAATCCTTCTTCTTCGCACCAGCGCCACATCCACATGTTGACTGCTTGCAGCTCCATCTGCCTCATCTCATCAGCCCTGGGTACGCAGGATCTCCGAGAATGCTATCCTCTGCGTTCTGGTTTTCAGCATCCTTCCCAGCATCCGTAACTGGTCCTTCAGGAGTTATCTTGTAAAGTATGTTGTGTAGTTTCTATGTGGTATAAATTGTTGTTGAAAATATTCTAATTAGGATAAAGCCAGTCTAAATTTGCTGGTACTAGCAGAAAATGAATTAACCAGTAAGAGTTTTCACTTATGCATCTTCCAGACCTACCAAGTCTTCTGCATTTTCCCACACTCCTGCTAGGGACTGAAGAACTCCCTAAGCAATTTTACCTTCCAAAGGCAGAAGCAGCTGTATTAATAAAACATCTCTGCTGCCATTAGGACAAGAATTGCAATAAGAAGATCAAATCTACTTCCACAGCAGCAGGAGATGTCTTATTAAAGTGTCTCTGCCTGAGGGGGAGATGGCTCTTAGGTGCAATGGATGAGATTTTCGTGTTGAGCCAGGAGATGGAATGGGTGAGTATGGGTGGCTTAAAATATCCCTCTTAGCAGGGTGGGCGGCTCTGGTCCTCGGGGGCCGGAGTCCACGGGTTTTCAGGATTACCCAATGAATATGCATGAGTCTATTTGCATGCATGCTTTCAATGCATGTTCATTGGGGAAATCCTGGGGACCCGCTGGATTCCGGCCCTCGGGGACCAGAGTTGCCCACCCTGACCCAGAGAATGGTAAAAACTGGAATGCTCTTCCAGAGGCTGTTATACAGGAAACACCCCCAGGGATTCAAGACAAAGTTAAACAAGTTCCTGCTGAGTCAGAACATAAACAGGTAAGGCTAGTCTCAGTTAGGGCACTGGTCTTTGACCTAAGGGCCGCCACATGAGCAGACTGCTGGACACGATGACCACTGGTCTGACCAGCAGCGGCAATTCTTATGTTCTTAAAGTTCAGGCTCTCTTGGCAGCTTTGATCTTCACTAGTCAGTACTATAGATTTACTAAAGTGGAACCTTTGAAAACATTTCTTCTAGGACTGCATCAGCTGAAACTAATTTTTCAGTTCTGAACAGTTTTGATAATGAATGCTGTTATTTAAAATAACTATTTATATATTTTAGCCACTGAGACATTTACTTTTTCTGTTTCTACGATAATCACTGATTTTGTAAGAAGCATGTATCTGAACATCTATGGGCATGATTCTGTATAGGACATTGGTTTTCTGCAGCCATCTAAGAAGCAGCTGAGAATCGCACACCGGCATAAACCGGCCCGATTCTCTAACTGGCACCCATGTCACAGGCACAGGTTAGAGAATCGTGCCTGAACCTTTACCATCAGCTGATCGTGGCAGGGATCAGCTGAGTAGATGTAGCAGGGAACCCTACACAAAGTCGGTCGGCAGGAAGGATGCCCACTCCCTCCAGCTGAAACCCCCACCTGCAAAGTAAGCCAGGCAGGAGATGCCCACTCCCACCTGCCCTGGAACCCCCCCCACCCAAAGCAAGCCAGGGAGGAGGGATGCCCACTCCCGCCCCAGAGCCACCCTCCCCCCCTAGGCAAGCTGGGCTAGAGGGATGCCCATTCTCTCCTGCTCTGGAGCCGATACCCCTCCTCGAGGCAATCTGAATCCCCCAACCTGAACCACCCCCACACCCCCAAGGCTCAGCCTCGCACCCCTAACTCTACTCCCTACTCCCGTACCTTTCAGTTGAATGTCTTGTCAGATGGATGCTCACACCCCGGCCGTCTGGCCCGCCACTACAAAATGGTGAGCCGTCCCCTTCCCAGTTCATTCATGCACCAGTGCATTGTTGTTCAATATATGTCTAGCATCTTTGGGGACAATCTAGGAATTCAGCTATATAGGTATGTTGATGATATAACCATCATAATTCTTTAAACCTCCAATTATCTGTAGTCACTCAGTTCATATCTTCAGTGATTCTAATAATTGATAACTGGATGAGTGATTTCAAATTGAAGTTAAATCCAGATAAACTAAACTTTTCCTGGCCTCTCCACATAATTGTGAAGAAAATAGTGTGATCTTAAATGGGATCATTTACCCCATTCTATCCACCATCAAATATTAGGCTCCTTTTACTAAGATGCGCTAGCGTTTTTAGCACAAGATTAGCGCGCGCTAGCCTAAAAATTACCACCTGCTTAAAAGGAGGCGGTAGCGGCTAGTGCAAGCGGCATTTTAGCATGCTTAAAACCGCTAGCACACCTTTGTAAAAGGAGCCCTAGGTGTCTATTTGGACAGGAATTTATCTATGATTACTCAAGTTGATTCATTGTAAAAAAAAAAAAAAGAAGCTTCTTTATGCTTCGGAAATTTAGACTGATTACATTATATTTTGATGAGAAATTGTTAGTCTATTGGTTCAGTATTTTGTCCTGAGTATTCTGGACTATTGCAGTATTGTGCATCTGGCAGTCAACCAAAAAGACTTGGCTAAAATTTGATTAATACAGAATACAGCAATTCGTCTGATTTTTTAATTATAAAAATTGGACCACATAACACCTTATTACAGGGAGCTGCATTGGCTCCCCATGGAAGCTAGAATGCAGTTTAAGTTCAGTTGCCTGTGTTACAAAGTAATATCTGGTATGGCTCCAGCCTATTTAGTTTCAAGTTTCAAGTTTATTTAATCTTTGATGAATCGCCTATTACATTTTCTAGGCGATGTACATATTATAATTAAAATAGAGAGACTTTACAAAATACATTCAAATAACAAAATTAAACAATACAGTCCTGAGTTTAAGGGGTGGGTTAAAAGTTACAATATTTGGGTATGGTTAGAAAAAGGAAAAAACAAAAGGGAGGAATCATAGTACCAATGCACAATATAGTATAGTATTTGATTAAATAAAAAGAACTAATGTTAATTCATAGGCATCTTTAAATAAGTGGGTTTTTAAAGTTTTTAACAATATCTTGTTCAGTTCGAATAAACTGAGGTAGGGTATTCCACCATTGTGGGCCCATAACGGAGAACATATCTGATCTTCTGGTCCCAATAATCTTTAAAGATGGCACCGATAGTAGATTTTGATCAGATGATCGTAGGGAACGTTTAGGTTTGTAAGGAATCAATAATCTAAATAAACTGTGGTTCATTATATGCCAATGTCTTAAAAATAATAACAAAATTTTATATAGATCTTGTGGCCAATAGGTATCCAGTGGGCATCTATTAAGAGCGGGGAAACATGGTCAAATTTTTTTGCTTTATAAATTAATTTATGGCTGTGTTCTGATAATTGAAGTCTTCTTTTTTCTTTGTTAGTAATATTTAGAAATAGGGCATTACAATAGTCAATTTTTGATATTATAAAAGAATGAATCAATATATTAAAGAGGATGGAAGGAATTTGGAAATGGACCTAATCTGACGAAGTTTATAAAAGCAATTTTTTAACTATAAGGGAAATATGATCGTGGAATGAAAGTTTCTCATCTATCAATATACCAAGAATTTCTGAGGATACCAAGTCAATTGGAATATTATTAAGGTAGAAAGGTTTTATGAGTGATAATTCTTTTTTCCAATTAAACAAAATGGATTTAGTTTTGTTGATATTAGTGCTAGTTTATTTTTTCAAGCCAAGTTTGAATTTGTTCCAATTTTTGGTTTATAGCTAAAATTTCTGAGTGGTTTTCCGGGTCCAAGGATGTATAAGTTGGATATCATCCTGTAAGAGAATGGTATAAAACCTAAGGCCTGGCTGATTTCTAATAAAGGACAAAAAAATATTAAATAGTAAAGGTGATAGGATAGAGCCCTGGGGAATTCCAAATGTTGAGGTAAAGGAGTTTAGTTGATCAATTAAGTTTTTTCCCATCATAGATTTTGTACTCAGATAGCTTCCCTTTTTGATTTTCCATCACCCAAAGGTTGCCGCTATAAAAGATATCAAAATAGACTATTGTAATTTCAAGCAGCTATTTAGAGACTGATTTTCATCAATTATTCTTTACATCTACATCATATCAAATTTTAGGAAACTTAAAGACTTATTTATTTAGGAAATTTTTGAAAGATTGAAAATATATTCATTCTGTATTGTAGCAGTATTTTACTTTTTTAAACTGCATAATCTAAGGGTAATGCAAATACAAATGTTATGTTTACCCTGTTGCCATGCACTGCTTATAATATAGACATCCAAACTTAAACAGCACTCTGGCCTCAATAGGAAGCCAGTGTAATTATCTATAATATAAGGTTAAATGTCTCCTTTTTTAATCTAAATTAGACATACTGCAGTGTTTTATATCAACTGAAGCTGATAAAAAATTTTTGAAAGCACCCAAATGTACAGTATTGCAGTAGTCCAGTATACCCAAAATGTGACTGAACTAATAATCGAAATGAAATATCATTAAAATAAGGCCTGATAGTAACATTTTTGGACCTGGGCGTCGACCTGTATGCATCAATAAATTCCTATCCAGATGAACACCCAATATCCTGATGGTTAGGCGACAGATATTGATTCCATGTGCACCCCTCACCTGGAGTACTGCGCGTCCCACTGGTCGCCGTAATAAAGAGGAACACGATGCTACTTGAAAGGTCCAAGAAGGGTGATCTAAGAAATTAAGGGCTGGAAGTTCCTATATGAAATATAAGAAACTGGGCCTTTTTCTCCCTCAACAGAAATTGAGAGGGGACATGATCGAAACATTCAAGGTAGTGAAGAATAGACTTTAGATAAGGACAGGTTGCTCACCCTCTCCAAGGTAGGAGAACGAGAGGGCACTGTCTAAAATTGAAAGGGATAGATTCCGTACGAATGTAAGAAAGTTCTTCTTCACTCAGAGATGATAGAAACTGGAATGCCTCTTCCGGAGTCTGTTGTAGGGGAAAACATCCTCCAGGGATTCAAGACAAAGTTAGACAAGTTCCTGCTGAACCAGAATGTACGCAGGTAGGGCTAGTCTCACTTAGACGCTGGTCTTTGACCAAGGGCCACTGAATGAGCGGACTGCTGGGCACGATGGACTACTGGTCTGACCCAACAGCGGCAACTCTTATGTTCTTATGAATCAGACTCTCCTCATCGCGTTTGGATGGAGATGCCAAAAAGAACCTGGTTTTGTCTGAGTTTCATCCAGTCCTCAGCCATCGAAATTGTCAACGATATTAGTTGTAAAACATTCGATGAATTACATCTATTTGCCTTTTCATTAATTATATAAATATTCTGATTGCACTTCTAATTTATACTTTCTCCTTACTAATTAGTATACTAATACAGTCAAACCTCGATTTACAAGTGCCGTGGTTTGCGAGTGTTTTGCAAGACGAGCAAAACATTTGCAAAATCTGCGCTTCAGAAACCGAGGTTGACTTGATTTATGAGTGTCCCCCCCCCCCGCGATCTGGCATGCCCCACTTACCCACCCACCCACCCACTCAACAAAAAATTCTCTTACCCCTGTCTGGCACCGGCGGCAGCACAAATATATAGGAGATGCTGGTGCCCAAAGATCTTCCCTCTTCCTTGTGCTGGGCCTTGAGCATCTGCGCATGCTCAAGGCCTTCGAGTTCTCGCTCTCTCTGAGATTCTCCGAGAATCTGCGCAGATGCTCAAGGCCCAGCACAAGGAAGAGGAAAGATCTTCAGGCACCCATGTCCTGTGTGTTGGTGCTGGGGCAGATAGGGTAAAAAATGTGTTTGGTGTGGGTGGGTGAGTGGGGAATGTCAGATCATGGTGGGGGAGGGATGATGCGAGAGGGGGGGATGCCAGATCGCGGGGGTGTGGGGGTATGGAGCAGCAGCCTCAAGGGGGGGAAGTAAGGTAGAGCAACACCGGTGGCAATAGGAAAGGGGGGAGGGGTAGAACGAATCAAGCGAGTTTCCCTTACATCCTATGGGGAAACTCGCTTTGATATACGAGTAAATTGGTTTACGAGCATGCTTCTGGAAAGCGAATTATGCTTGTAAACCAAGGTTCCACTGTACTTATGTTTTACTCTCAATAGGCCATACTATAATAATATATATAAATATAAATTGTGTTATATATAATCGCTTGTCCTCTGTTATATGCTTTGACATCAATTGCCTTGCCATAGATACAGATTGTTTAATGCATAATTCTATTAAGATGATATTCTTCTATTTACTTTTTGTCCGATCTCCCTTTATACTTAGTTTTTAAATTTATAGTGTGCTTTTCATTGTTACTTAATCTAATTATTCTACTATTTTTTATATTTTCAAGCTGTTTGATATCTTCTTTAATAACACTCCCACTATAGCTTTTTTAAATAATGAATTTCCTATCTTGATTCTAGACAAATTGGTCCCTCTGTTGCTTTTTAATAAAACCAAATGATGATTTGCTCCTGTCCTTCTTCTTTCTAGATATGTACCTTTAGTTTTATATATAACATAATGTTTTTCTTATTAATAATGCATTGATTTCTTATAATTTTTGCTTTCAAACTCTGATTTGATGAAACATTTCTATTTGCATTACATATCATTTCAAGTAATACATCTGTCTATTTTTCCTGTTGTATTAATTGATAATAACTTTACCTATATTAGCCTATTTTTAACATTCATTTTTAATAAATTATAACATTACATCCAATTAATGAATTGTATTTTTAACCAATATCATATCTTATTGTACTAGTTGATTTCCCTGATGCTTTAGATCTATCTGTTCAATTTTAATATCCTCTATCGCCACTATTTTCCTTACCTTTTGATGATTAATCTATTGTAGTTCGATGACCCTACAAATAATTTTGATTTCTACTTTTTGTCTCTTAATGAATTCACTGTTTGTTTTCAAAAATTGATCTTCTATACATAGAAGAATGTCTCCTTCTCTACCTGACTTAACCTATTGAACCTCTAATCTACCTTTTATATTTCAATTTTAACTCTGGAAATATTTTCTAACACTTTTTTCTATTACTTTCTGGTTCTTTGATTTCTGGCTTTCTGATCTTATGTCCTATAAATAGGAGGATGCCCTCTTTCGAGGCGTCTCTTGTCTATCTGTTTTTTCCCCCTATTTTTCTCAATCTTTGCAATCCGAGCTTTCTTCAGCTCTTTATGCCTTTTATACTTTTCTCCTTAGAGGTCCCTCTTTTTCTTTCTCTCTTTCTTTCTATTTCTAGAACTGCAGTTTATATACATAAGAAAATTGTCTTGTATTGCTATGGCTGACAATAAAGCATTCTCTAATCTTTCCTTTATTTCTTGGAATGTCAATGGCCTGAGACACCCCGTAAAGAGGGAAAAAAATATTACTCATCTTAAAAAAACTCAAGCCTTCCATTGTCTTTTTACAGGAAACTTATATTTCTAATCTCTCTTACTATTTAGAAACTTAGAGTATGACCAGAAAAGGGCCGGCGGCCCAACATCTGCCCACTCAAAACCCTCCCTCCCTGAGAATCCATCCTTTAAGCATAGCTCTGTACAATCCCCACCTGCTTGTCCCATCAACTCTTGAAGTCGAGCACGCTACTGGCCTTGACCACCTGGCGTGGAAGACCATTCCATCGATCAGTCACCCTTTCGGTGAAGAGGATTTCCTGGTGTTACCAAGAAATCTTCCCCCTTAAGTTTTAGCGGATGCCTCTTGTCGCCACAGGACCTTTAAAAAAAAAGATTCTTCCTCCACTTCAATGCGGCCCATGATGTATTTGAATGTTTCTATCATGTCTCCCCTTTCTCTGCGCTCCTCGAGAGAATATAAGTGCAGTCTAGTCAGCCGTTCTTCATATGGGATATCTTTAAGTCCTAAGACCATTCTAGTGGCCATTCTCTAGATCGACTCCATTCTCTTCACATCCTGTTGATAATGTGGCCTCCAAAACTGGACACAGTACTCCAGGTGAGGATTCACCATGGATCTGTACAACGGCAGTATGACTTCAGACTTTCGATAAAGCTCCTTCTGATGCAACCCAGCATTTGTCTAGCCTTTGCTAAAGCTTTCTCCACCTGATTGGCAGCTTCCATATCTTCCCGGATGAGTACTCCCAAGACCCTTTCTGCAGTAGTTCTTGTTAAGTTTTCACCGTTCAAGGTGTATGTTCTGCATGGATTTCCGCTTCCAAGTTGCTAATAATTGGCTAACTCACATAGCAGAAACTCTAGCGCTTGGTAGAAAACATGGTGTAGAAATCCCATCTCATAAAGCTATCCCCGTCCAGCTTCTGGAAATTAAACATGATACTGAAGGCAAATGGTTAATTGTTAAAGCACATATTTTGTTGCAAGAAGTTCTCCTTGTTAACATATATGCCCCTAATGTTGACTCCCTTGAATTTTTTACTCAATTGTTTCAAACTATTGCTGAGTTTGACACCCTTCCTCTTATCATAGCCGGTGCCTTTAATTTACCTCGATACCTGGCTGGATAGACACTCTTCCAGCTTCGTCGATCCTTCTAAAGCTAATACTACACTAAAATCATTGCTTAAGCACTATGACCTAACTGAACCATGGAGATTACAACATCCGGATGACAGGGATTACACTTATTTCTCTTCTCCTCACAAAAGCTATTCGAGAATTGATTATTTTCTAATTTCCTTCTCATTTTTACCCAACTTACTTATTACTACCATGAAGTCTATTGTTATCTCTGACCATGCCCCTATATTGCTTGAACTGAAATGGGATGCTGTAACCCAAACTAGATCTCCCCTTTGGCGATCACCCAATTATCTTCTATCTGATGAATCTGTTAAACAGCGGATCTCTAAATTTATTGACAATTTTTTTCAGTTCAATAACACTGATTCCTTAGATCCCCTAATTATATGAGAAGCCTTTAAGGTCTCATTACGGGGTGAATCGATTTCCTGTCAAGCGTTTAAATTAAAACAGGATAGAAAAGAACAAGATCTCGAACTTCAAATCAAGAGTTTTGAACATGATTTTTTTTCTCTAATGATAAAACTCTTCTACCCCAAATCTATAAACTAAAATATTCTTATAATAAATTAGCCACCATGGCAGCACAGCAAGATATATTTACTACCTCTACTAAATATTATATGGAGATGAATAAAAGTAGCAAAATGTTTGCTAATTATCTTAAGCGAAAACAAATTAAAGTACAGATTTCCTATATTAAAGCTCCAGATGGGAAACTCCTCTCATCGCACTCTGACATTTCGCAGGCCTTTTACGATTTTTACTCACAACTTTATTCAACAGAAATTATGCAACAATGTACAATGTACAATGTACTGTGATTTTTCATGACTAAAAAGTGGTACTCCGATTAAGCACATATTCTGTTTAAGCGCACGTGGCGGTACGGTCCAGAGGCCGTGCACTTAAGCGGAGTCAACTGTATAGAAGACAAACCTTTTCAACTGAGGAACTGTGACTCAAATCTGCCAGTCGGGTTTTCAGACTATACACAAAGAAATATTCATTAGATAGATCTGAATGCATGCCTCCATCGTATGCTGAGGAATTTCTGGCCACATTGCAGTCGCCTAAACTTGGCTCATCAGATATAGAAGAGTTTAATGTCCCTTCAACACACCAGAAATTATTTTAGCTATCAAACACCTATCATCTGGAAAATCACCTGGAGCTGATGGTATTACAGTAGAATTTATGCCCAGTAGCGTCTACGACGAACTATCAAGACTCAAAGTAAACAAAGCCATGGGACCGGATAACCTACACCCCAGAATGCTCAGGGAGTTAAGGGAAGTCCTGGCTGAACTATTATCTGTTCTTTTCAATCTTTCCCTAAGCACAGGAAGGGTCCCCTTGGACTGGAAAACCGCCAAAGTAATCCCACTCCACAAAAAGGGCTGCAGGACAGAGACAGCAAACTACAGACCAGTGAGTCTCACGTCTATAGTGTGTAAACTCATGGAAACACTGATCAAACAGAATATTGACACAATCCTAGACGAAAAAAAAACTGCGTGATCCACACCAACACGGGTTCACCCGGGGAAGATCCTGCCAATCTAATCTGATTAGCTTTTTTGACTGGGTTACTAGACAACTGGACGCCGGAGAGTCACTGGACGTGGTATATTTGGACTTCAGTAAAGCATTTGATAGCGTCCCTCATCGAAGATTACTGAACAAGCTGAAATCGATAGGATTAGGAGACACTCTGACTACATGGGTTGGGGATTGGCTGAGCGGTAGACTTCAGAGGGTGGTGGTGAACGGTGCTCCATCCGAAGCATCGGACGTGATCAGTGGAGTGCCGCAGGGCTCGGTCCTGGGCCTGATTCTATTCAACTTATTCATAAGAGATATGACGCAGGGACTTAGAGGAAGGGTATCACTGTTCGCCGACGACGCCAAACTTTGCAACATAGTAGATAGAAGCTTATTACCTGATAATATGACACACGACCTACTGCTTCTGGAACAATGGTCGACTACTTGGCAGCTAGGCTTCAATGCTAAAAAATGCAAGATAATGCACCTGGGTAAGAAAACCCGTGTAGAACTTATGTACTAAATGGTGAGACCTTGGTTAGGACCACGGCGGAACGCGATCTAGGAGTGATCATTAGCGAGGACATGAAGGTTGCCAATCAAGTGGAGAAGGCTACCTCCAGGGCAAGACAAATGATGGGATGTATCCGCAGAAGTTTCATCAGCAGGAGACCTGAAGTTATGATGCCGTTGTACAGAGCTATGGTGAGGCCTCACTTAGAGTACTGTGTTCAGTTTTGGAGACCACACTACCGAAAGGACGTGCTGAGGATTGAGTCAGTACAGCGAACGGCCACCAGGATGGTCTTGGGGCTCAAGGATCTCGCGTATGAAGAAAGACTAAAGAAATTGTGGCTGTACTCACTTGAGGAAAGAAGAGAACGGGGAGATATGATTGAAACGTATAAGTACATCACGGGACGCATTGAGTCAGAAGATGATATCTTCTGGCTCATGGGACCCTCGACCACCAGAGGGCATCCGCTGAAAGTCAGGGAGGAAGTTTCATGGCGACTCCAGGAAGTACTTCTTCACCGAGAGAGTAGTGGATCATTGGAACAGACTCCCACTCCAAGTGATAAAGGCCAGTAGCGTGACGGATTTTAAGAGAAAATGGATACTCACGTGGGATCTTTAAGGGAGTAAATTCAGGGGAGGGGATACTTGGAATGGGCAGACTTGGTGGGCTATAGCCCTTTTCTGCTGCTTTTTTCTATGTTTCTATGTTTCCGTTCTACCTTGGTCAGGATAAGGAATTTCAAACCTTTTTGCTGACACAGTGGGAGGATTATTCCACCAATAATGCTTCCCACATGGACGATCCTATTTTGTTTTGGGAGGCTGCCAGACGGTACTTCGGGGCCAAATCATTTCTTTTTTGAGTGCTCGACCACCAGAGGGCATCCGCTGAAAGTCAGGGGAGGGAAGTTTCATGCGACTCCAGGAAGTACTTCTTCACCGAGAGAGTAGTGGATCATTGGAACAGACTCCCACTCCAGGTGATAAAGGCCAGTAGCGTGACGGATTTTAAGAGAAAATGGGATACTCACGTGGGATCTTTAAGGGAGTAAACTCAGGGGGGAGGGATACTTGGAATGGGCAGACTTGGTGGGCTATAGCCCTTTTCTGCCGCTTTTTTCTATGTTTCTAGAATTCTATAAACTCTTCCGGGATAAACTTTCCCATACACTTACAACTTTATTTAACTCCTTAAATCCGCAAATAGTATCCAATAGTCATTTCTTAGATGCTATTATTACTGTTATACTAAAACCCGGTAAAGACCCTCAACAAATTTCAAATTACAGACCTATCTCTTTACTTAATGCTGACTACAAAATTTATGCTACTATTCTATCCACTAGACTACAATGTTCAGTAGGTTCACTTATCTCCTCTCATCAAGTGGGCTTTATGCGTTAGGGAAACTGGATTCCTGGAGGCTATACAGGACTGCTTCATGGAGCAGCTTGTCAGAGAACCAACGAGAGGAAATGCCACTCTGGACCTAATCCTCAATGGGCTAAAAGGACCTGCAAAAGTGGAGTAGTGGGACCGTTAGGAATAGCGATCACAATATGATCCAGTTCAAAGTCGAAGTAGAAATACCGAAGGGGAAAGAACCACAACGACAACTTTTAATTTCAAGAAAGGAAACTATGAAGAGATGAGAGTAATGGTAAGAAAGAAAATTAGGAACAGCTCAAAGAAATTGCAAACTGTGGAGCAAGCCTGGTCTTTATTAAGGACACCGATGAGCAAGCGCAAAATCAGTATATCCCCAGATTTAGAAAAGGATGCAAAAAACCGAACAAAAGACCCGGCGTGGATAACTAAAGAAGTGAAGAAAGCGATAGCAGATAAGAAAAAAATCATTCCGGATGTGAAAAAGGACAAAACTGGGGAAAACTGAAAGAGCATAGTAAGCATCAAAAAGAATGTCACCGAGTGGTTAGAAGAGCAAAAAGAGAATACGAAGAGAGGTTAGCCAGGGAAGCACAAAATTTCAATATGTTAAAGGGAAGCAGCCGGCAAGGGAGGTGGTGGGACCGCTGGATGAAGGAGACAGGAAGGGAGTGGTGAAGGACAAAAAAGAAGTGGCGGATAGACTAAACATGTTCTTTTCGTCAGTATTTACAAGAGAGGACACATCCAACATGCCGGAACCTGAAAAAATCTTCAGAGGAGATCAAGCTGAAAAATTAACATCCATGGAGATAAGCCTCAAAGACGTACTCAAGCAGATAGATAGACTAAAAACTGACAAATCTCCGGGCCCGGACGAAATCCAACCTAGGGTTTTGAAAGAACTAAAGGAGGAAATAGCGGAACTACTACAGTAGGTTTGTAATCTATCCCTGAAAACAGGCGTGATCCCGGAGGATTGGAAGATAGCTAATGTTACGCCCATCTTTAAAAAAGGATCGAGAGGTGACCTGGGGAACTACAGACCGGTAAGTCCGACTTCAATTCCGGGGAAGATGGCGGAAGCGCTGATAAAAGACAGCATCGATAAACATCTAGAAAGATGAAAATGAGCCAACACGGCTTCTGCAAGGGAAGATCGTGCCTAACGAACTTACTGCACTTCTTCGAAGGAATTAACAAACAAATGGACGTATACTTGGATTTCCAAAAAGCCTTTGATAAGGTACCCCATGAACGCCTACTATGGAAACTGAAGAACCATGGGGTGAAAGGGGATGTACATAGATAGATCAAAAATCGGTTGGGGGTAGGAGTGAAGGGACACTACTCGGACTGGAGATGGGTCACGGGTGGTGTTCCGCAGGGGTCAGTACTCGGACCACTGTTGTTAAATGCATTTATCAATGACCTAGAAACAGGGACGAAGTGCGAGGTTATAAAATTTGCAGATGACACAAAACTTTTTAGTGGGGTTAGGACTAAAGATGACTGTGAAGATTTACAAAGGGACCTGAACAAATGGGAGAATGGGCGAATAAATGGCAGATGAACTTTAATGTAGAGAAATGTAAAGTCTTGCATGTAGGAAACAGAAACCCGATGTATAGCTATACGATGGGAGGGCTGGTAATGGGTGAAAATAGCCTAGAGAAGGACTTAGGGGCACTGGTTGATAAAATGATGAAGCCATCGGCACATTGCACAGCGGCCTCAAAGAAGGCGAACAGAATGCTAGGTATTATCAAGAAAGGTATTACAACCAGAACGAAGGATGTTATCCTGCCGTTGTATCAAGCGATGGTGCGCCCGCATCTGGAGTACTGCGTCCAATACTGGTTGCCGTACCTCAAGAAGGATATGGCGATACTCGAAAGGGTTCAGAAAAGAGCGACACGACTGATAAAGGGTATGGAAAACCTTTCATATGCTGAAAGATTAGAGAAACTGGGGCTTTTTTCCCTAGAAAAGCGGAGACTTAGAGGGGATATGATAAGAGACTTACAAGATCATGAAGGGCATAGAGAAAGTGGAGAGGGACAGATTCTTCAAACTTTCAAAAACTTCAAGAACGAGAGGACATTTAGAAAAATTGAGAGGAGACAGATTCAGAACCAATGCTAGGAAGTGGACACTTGGAATGCGATTCCAGAGGGAGTGATAGAACAGAGTATGCTATTGGGTTTCAAGAAGGGATTAGATGATTTTCTGAAGGAAAAGGGGATTGAAGGGTATAGATAGAGAATTACTTTTTTTTTTATTATTTATAATTTTAATGATTGCAATATCAAACGATACCTAGAGAAAAAAGGAGTCCTCCACAAGTTTACAATATTCAAACCTTCATACACAATTCCTTTCCAAGCCCACAACAAAGGGGAGACATGATACTATTGCGAATAAACAAAATTATAAAGAAAGAACTAAAGAAATGATTCATGACTCACGATTCATCCTCGCGAATCCAAGCCATTTCTTACTCTATATTGGATCTTGATTATATCCTCTTATTCCTCAGTAGTGAAACAAAGCCACTTTATTATTAACTCATTTCTGTTCTCTAGCACTCAAAAATTGTTGCAATTGAATGGGATCCCAAAAAAGGTATTCAATGTCTTGTAATTTAACAAGACATTTACATGGAAATTTTAGGTAAAAAGATGCCTCCAGAGCTAAAACTCTAACTTTTAATTTCAAAAATTCTTTCCTTCTCATTTGCATAGCTCTGGAGACATCTGGAAAAATTCTAACCAAATCTCCACAAAATTTTGTTAACCTATTTTTAAAATACAGTTTGATAATTAACATTTTGGCTATCTCACTCATGCATGTTATTACCAGTGTGGACCTACTCTGGATCAAATCCTGACTATCTTCCAGAAACTCTGTCAAGTTAATTTCAATTGTCACCAGGTGGTCCACCCCCTGGGCGGATTCTTTTTTCTTTTGGGGAACATAATAGTAATTATTAATTGGAAAATTCTCCGCATTGGGTAACCCCAGTATTTCTTTAAAAATTTTCTTAACAAGATTTCGGAAGATAATAAATGAGTTACTGGGAAGTTAACCAAGTGAAGATTCCTCGCTCTATACATATTTTCCATTGATTCCATTTTAGAATATATCACCATAGAATCCTTAACAGTAGTTACTGAGACAGCTTGAAGTGTATTACATTGAGCTTCCACCACATTTTATCATTTGGCCTAACAGCCTAAATTGGTATCCACATTATCAAACTTTTGAGATACAGACTGTGAAAAATCCAGTTTGTTTCACGGTAGACCTGAGAAGCCCTTCAACTCTAGAAATACCTAACCACAAATTTTTAAGGGTAATATCTTGTGTTTCCTCCATTAGTGGTTGGTCCTCCACTACTCCTAAAAGGTCAAGTGGTTTAGGTATAACAGTATAAACTAATTTATTTAGTTGAGTGGAAGATACCACATATTCGGAGGAAGTAATAGGATTTATATTCCTATTATCACTAGATACTGGATGAAGGGGAGGAGTCCGCTCAAGGGGAATGATTGAAGTTCCAGAGCTAGGATAATCCATATTAAGAGTTATCGGTTGTTAATTTCAAATGTCTGTCCATAGGGCCAGATACAGCCGGTGTTGAACTTTTGGGTTTAATTTTCCTTTTCCCATGTTCTCACTATTTAAAAATACAAAGATAATAATACAACCTTATCTCCAGCTCCTCTGCTCCTCGTGGCTCCAAGGGGCTCCCAAGGGGCAAGATGTGCCCCTTCGGCCACGCCCTGCGGCCACGCAGCTGCAGCCGCAACCGTGGCAGTGTTTTTCAATTTAAAGGTATTTGGTGGAGACGGACCCAATGACGTCAGGGGTCCGTCTCTTGCAGTGCTTGCCCATAGGGCTGACAAGAAAATCAGTGCCGATGCTGCGGGAAACTCGGGGGCACAAAACACAGTCACCTGCAGTTGATCCCAGTAGGTATCTGCTCCGAAGAACCGCGGCAGCGTTTTCAATTTAAAGGTATTTGGTGGAGACGGACCCAATGACGTCAGGGGTCTGTCTCTTGCAGTGCCTGCCCATTGGGCCGCCAAGAAAATCAGTGCCGCTGCTGCGGGAAGCTCGAGGGGAACAAAACACAGTCACCTGCAGTTGATCCCAGTAGGTATCCGCTCCCGATAGAGAATTACTATACAGGTCCTGGACCTGTTGGGCCGCAGCATGAGTGGACTGCTGGGCACGATGAACCTCTGGTCTGACCCAGCAGAGGCATTGCTTATGTTCTTATGACGGCTTAGAATGGACAACTCCCCTCTCATTTTTCATCTTGCTTCCATTGCACTTGCCTCCAAAGATTCCTGTATAGCCCTCTCACTAGATGCTGAAAAAGCATTTGATAGAGTTGAATGGTCTCATCTTTTTCAAACGATGCACTGATTTGGATTTCCCCCTCAATTTATCAATTATGTTAAAATCCTTTATTCCTCCCTAAGGCCTCCATAATCACAAATAACATATTATCGACTTCTTTTAAGTTGTTGCACAGGGGCACTCGACAAGACCTTATCTTTTTAATATCGCTCTTGAACCCCTTCTTCTCACGATTAAGTCCTGTAAAGGAATCTCTGGTATCCTATATAATAGCTTAGAATATAAATTGACGGCATATGCAGATGACGTACTACTTTATTTTACTAATCCAGACCAATCTCTACCTACCCTATTTGATTTAATAGGTTCTTTCTCTCTCTTTTCTGGATACAAAATTAACCAGCATAAAACTGAAGTGCAACCGCTTAACATACACTCTTGACCGGCTTTGGTTCAACCCTTTCATCTTCTTTAGTCCCCCACATGTATGAGATATCTAGGAATTGATTTATATGCTACGTATCTGCTACAATTCATCATAATAGTGAAAACTTATTGAGTATGTTAAGACCCTGTTACATTCGTGGCACCCTCTTCATCTTTCTTGGTGGGGCAGAATTGAAACTATTAAAATGATTATAGCCCCTAAAGTAAATTTTATCCTTAGTATGATCCCATGGTTATTCCCAGCCTTGTTTTATAAAAAAATAGACAAACATGTGGTCCAGAGGAGGGTAATGAAAATGATAGGAGGCTTGCGCCAGAAGACATATGAGGAGAGACTGGAATCCCTGAATATGTATACCCTAGAGGAAAGGAGAGACAGGGGAGATATGATTCAGACGTTCAAATACTTGAAGGTTATTAACATAGAAACATAATCTTTTCCAGAGGACATAATTTGAGGTTGAGGTGTGGTAGATTCAGGGGCAATGTTAGGAAATTCTACTTTACGGACATGATAGTGGATGCCTGGAATACGCTCCCGAGAGAGGTGGTGGAGAGTAAAACTGTGACTGATTTCAAAGAAGCGTGGGATGAACACAGAGGATCTAGAATCAGAAAATAATATTAAAAATTGAACTAAGGCCAGTACTGGGCAGACTTGCACGGTCTGTCTGTATATGGCCATTTGGTGGAGGATAGGCTGGGGAGGGCTTAAATGGCTGGGAGGGTGTAGATGGGCTGGAGTAGGTTTTAACGGAGATTTTGGCAGTAGGAACCCAAGCACAGTACCGGGTAGAGCTTTGGATTCTTGCCCAGAAACAGCTAAGAAGAAAAAATTTAAAAAAATTTAAATTGAATCAGGTTGGGCAGACTAGATGGACCATTCGGGTCTTTATCTGCCGTCATCTACTATGTTACTATGTCTCATCTTTCATATAGAATAGAAAATCGCCAAAAATTGCCTTAAAGAGCTTAAAGCTGCAACGGGAAATTTTTGCCTGACTTTATGAATCATCACAAGTCCTTTATTTTGCAACAATCCAGCCACTGGTTCTCATTGGCATCCAACCATCGTCCTCTCTGGCTGCAGTTTGAACATTCCCTCTGTAACTTCTCTCCTTCGCTACTCGTTCTGTTGACATCTCACACAAACTCCATGAGATCAACCCCATCATCTCTCATCTGTTTCCTATTTATTTGAATTAGATAAATTACTTGATGTGTCTGTACTTCTTTGATTTCCCTCTGGCATAATCCATGATTCCAAATTGATAAAACACCAGTTTTTTTGGTCCACTTGGGCTAAACTAGGGATCTGGTCCCTAACCGACATCTGTACGCCAGCTTTGCAACTTTTAACATTTGCAGATCTGCGTGACAAATTTGCCCTTCCATCAGTGGTTACAACTTACTACTGTCATTACGAAATCAAAAATCTTACATTCTACTGTGGCTGGAACCCCTTCCTTGATCTCACATTGTTCCCTACTAATTACGACAGGTCATGTTGAATCCCAACTATATAAACTACTTTATCGCTTCTCATACGAACACTGAGCTTTGTTACGTATGGGAGTTTAGATATAGGACACCAGATATCGGACAGACAGTGGATGACTCTTTGGTCCAAAGTCATCAGAACCGTTACCTCTGCAAACTCGATCCAATCCATGTTTTTCTTATACCATAGAACGAATTGGACACCCCAAAAGCTTCATATTGCCAGTCTTCTGCCTTCAAATAAACTGTAACTGTAAGTCTTTACCTGGCACCTCACTTCATATGTTATATGAATGTCCTCTTCTTCAATCCTTCTGGTTGGATTTATGGTCAACATTTCAACTGATTTTTTACATACAAACTGATCTTTCTCCCTCAATTATCTTCATGAAATCAGAAGCTCATATGCTTAATTTACCTCCAACTCAACACGCTTTATTTGATACACTTCTTATTATAGCTTTAAGACTTATACTCTCCAATTAGAAAACATTTGATTCAGTTTCAGCACATTTCTGGTTTCAATCTGTTCTACTTCAGCATAAGCGTGAAATGTTGATCTCTACTTACACACCTCTGTCTTCCAAGGTCCATCTTAAATGGACTGCCTTTATGGATTATCTGGATTCTCTCTAATATATCCTTCTCACTGCATTTCTCATAAATATCTATCTTTCTTATTCTTTTTACTTGCTTTCTCCTTTTTCTCTCATTTCCCTTTCTTCTTTTCCTCTCTTGGCCTCTGAGGGACTCTTTCTCTTTCCTATCATCTATTTCCCTTTTCCTTCACTGGATAGCTTTCCCTCCCTACCTGTGTTTACTCTTTCCTCTTCCCCTTTCTTTTCCTTTCCTCCCTTGTCTTCTTAACCTCCTCTTACTACCTTCCCTTACTTGTAATATGATTGTACAACATAGAATATTGCAATTTCCTTTACCATTATCCTTTGGAAATTATTTTTCACTATTGATTCGTATGATTGTTCACTATTGTTATTATATTATCTGTACCCCCTCTTTCCTTTTTTGTATTTTACAAAAATTCAATAAATTTTCAAGTTAAAAAAAAGGGAAAAGGGATTATGATAGTTATGTCGTCAGCATAGCTATATAATTTTATAATGACGTGCAGTATAAGGCTGAAAAGCCTACTGGATGTCTGGGCTATTGATAAGCAAAGGAGCTTTGGCTCATGGGCTATTTGGCTCTCATAGCTTATGACCACACACTGAGGCTATACTTAAAAAATTATTAATACACTTTATTAACTTGTGTATTCTTCTTGGGTTTTTGCTACTCATTAGTTTTGAAGAACTTTTTGTTCTAGTTTTGGATGTTGTTCGGGCAATGGCACTGAATATCGCAGTACCCAGCTAACATCTAGCTCCATGCCAACTCTGCCCCAGACCCCTCAGGACTAACCAGATAGTGCTGCAGTGGACAAAACAGATGTTTGGTGGACTCTCCACTGAATATTTGCACCTGGTGGTCAATGTGGTTTAACTGGGCAGGGCCTTTCTGCCCAATTAGGTCATGGTGAATATGAACCCCTGTGAGTCCATGAAGAGCAATTATTGCAGGAAAGCAGAGAGAGATGAGTGTTGAACATGTCCAGACTCTAAGACCAAATAAACACTCTGAATATCTTGCTTCATAACTAATGTGCCCATACGTCCGTTTTGAATGGGATCATCCCTTTTTCAGATCCCTGTCCAATTGTCCCCATGCAAAGCTTCGGCACACCGAAATGTCCCGTTTTCAGAGATGGCGTCCCGAAGCTGTGTGTGGGGACAACAGGACAGGTGATCACTGAGAATGGGCTCTCTCCCTGCTTTCCCGCCCACCGCGCAACAACAGTTGGAAAGGCATGTCCAGGTGCTGGCCCAGAAGCCTTCTCCTCGACGGTCAATTCTGAGGAAATTCCGGGCCAGCCAGGCTGTGATTGCCTGGCCCGGAATTTCCTCTGACATCAGAATTGACATCAGGGAGAAGGCTTCTGGGCCAGCACCTGGACATGCCTTTCCAACTGTTGTTGCGGCGGTGGGCGGGAAAGCAGGGAGAGAGCCCATTCTCAGTGATCACCTGTCCTGTTGTCCCCACACACAGCTTCGGGACGCCATCTCTGAAAACGGGACATTTCGGTGTGCCGAAGCTTTGCATGGGACAATTGGACAGGGGATCTGAAAAAGGGATGATCCCTTCAAAACGGGACGTATGGGCACATTAGTTATGAAGCAAGATATTCAGAGTGTTTATTTGGTTTAGAGTCTGGACATGTTTCAACACTCATCTCTCTCTGCTTTCCTGCTAATAATTGCTCTTCATGGACTCACAGGGGTTCATATTCACCATGACTAATTGGGCAGGAAAGGCTCCTGCCCAGTTAAAACCACATTGACACCAGGTGCAAATATTCAGTGGAGTGTCCCACCAAACATCTGTTTTGTCCACTGCAGCACTATCTGGTTAGTCCTGGAGGGGTCTGGGGGCAGAGTTGGCATGGAGCTAGATGTTAGCTGGGTACTGCTGATATTCAGTGCCATTGCCCGAACAACTATCCAAAACTAGAACAAAAAGTTCTTCAAAACTAATGAGTAGCAAAAACCCAAGAAGAATACACAAGTTAATAAAGTGTATTAATATTTTTTAAGTATAGCCTCAGTGTGTGGTCATAAGCTATGAGAGCCAAATAGCCCATGAGCCAAAGCTCCTTTGCTTATCAATAGCCCAGACATCCAGTAGGCTTTTCAGCCTTATACTGCACGTCATTATAAAATTATATAGCTATGCTGACGACATAACTATCATAATCCCTTTTCCCTTTTTTTAACTTGAAAATTTATTGAATTTTTGTAAAATACAAAAAAGGAAAGAGGGGGTACAGATAATATAATAACAATAGTGAACAATCATACGAATCAATAGTGAAAAATAATTTCCAAAGGATAATGGTAAAGGAAATTGCAATATTCTATGTTGTACAATCATATTACAAGTAAGGGAAGGTAGTAAGAGGAGGTTAAGAAGACAAGGGAGGAAGGAAAAGAAAGGGGAAGAGGAAAGAGTAAACACAGGTAGGGAGGGAAAGCTATCCAGTGAAGGAAAAGGGAAATAGATGATAGGAAAGAGAAAAGAGTCCCTCAGAGGCCAAGAGAGGAAAAGAAGAAAGGGAAATGAGAGAAAAAGGAGAAAGCAAGTAAAAAGAATAAGAAAGATAGATATTTATGAGAAATGCAGTGAGAAGGATATATTAGAGAGAATCCAGATAATCCATAAAGGCAGTCCATTTAAGATGGACCTTGGAAGACAGAGGTGTGTAAGTAGAGATCAACATTTCACGCTTATGCTGAAGTAGAACAGATTGAAACCAGAAATGTGCTGAAACTGAATCAAATGTTTTCTAATTGGAGAGTATAAGTCTTAAAGCTATAATAAGAAGTGTATCAAATAAAGCGTGTTGAGTTGGAGGTAAATTAAGCATATGAGCTTCTGATTTCATGAAGATAATTGAGGGAGAAAGATCAGTTTGTATGTTAAAAATCAGTTGAAATGTTGACCATAAATCCAACCAGAAGGATTGAAGAAGAGGACATTCATATAACATATGAAGTGAGGTGCCAGGTAAAGACTTACAGTTACAGTTTATTTGAAGGCAGAAGACTGGCAATATGAAGCTTTTGGGTGTCCAATTCGTTCTATGGTATAAGAAAAACATGGATTGGATCGAGTTTGCAGAGGTAACGGTTCTGATGACTTTGGACCAAAGAGTCATCCACTGTCTGTCCGATATCTGGTGTCCTATATCTAACTCCATACTTTACGTAACAAAGCATCAGTGTTCGTATGAGAAGCGATAAGTAGTTTATATAGTTGGGATTCAACATGACCTGTCGTAATTAGTAGGGAACAATGTGAGATCAAGGAAGGGGTTCCAGCCACAGTAGAATGTAAGATTTTTGATTTCGTAATGACAGTAGTAAGTTGTAACCACTGATGGAAGGGCAAATTTGTCACGCAGATCTGCAAATGTTAAAAGTTGCAAAGCTGGCGTACAGATGTCGGTTAGGGACCAGATCCCTAGTTTAGCCCAAGTGGACCAAAAAACTGGTGTTTTATCAATTTGGAATCATGGATTATGCCAGAGGGAAATCAAAGAAGTACAGACACATCAAGTAATTTATCTAATTCAAATAAATAGGAAACAGATTGAGAGATGATGGGGTTGATCTCATGGAGTTTTGTGTGAGATGTCAACAGAACGAGTAGCGAAGGAGAGAAGTTACAGAGGGAATGTTCAAACTGCAGCCAGAGAGGACGATGGTTGGATGCCAATGAGAACCAGTGGCTGGATTGTTGCAAAATAAAGGACTTGTGATGATTCATAAAGTCAGGCAATAATATTCCCGTTGCAGCTTTAAGCTCTTTAAGGGCAATTTTTGGCGATTTTCTATTCTATATGAAAGATGAGACATAGTAACATAGTAGATGACGGCAGATAAAGACCCGAATGGTCCATCTAGTCTGCCCAACCTGATTCAATTTAAATTTTTTTAAATTTTTTCTTCTTAGCTGTTTCTGGGCAAGAATCCAAAGCTCTACCCGGTACTGTGCTTGGGTTCCTACTGCCAAAATCTCCGTTAAAACCTACTCCAGCCCATCTACACCCTCCAGCCATTTAAGCCCTCCCCAGCCTATCCTCCACCAAATGGCCATATACAGACAGACCGTGCAAGTCTGCCAGTACTGGCCTTAGTTCAATTTTTAATATTATTTTCTGATTCTAGATCCTCTGTGTTCATCCCACGCTTCTTTGAAATCAGTCACAGTTTTACTCTCCACCACCTCTCTCGGGAGCGTATTCCAGGCATCCACTATCATGTCCGTAAAGTAGAATTTCCTAACATTGCCCCTGAATCTACCACACCTCAACCTCAAATTATGTCCTCTGGAAAAGATTATGTTCTATGTTAATAACCTTCAAGTATTTGAACGTCTGAATCATATCTCCCCTGTCTCTCCTTTCCTCTAGGGTATACATATTCAGGGATTCCAGTCTCTCCTCATATGTCTTCTGGCGCAAGCCTCCTATCATTTTCATTACCCTCCTCTGGACCACATGTTTGTCTATTTTTTTATAAAACAAGGCTGGGAATAAACCATGGGATCATACTAAGGATAAAATTTACTTTAGGGGCTATAATCATTTTAATAGTTTCAATTCTGCCCCACCAAGAAAGATGAAGAGGGTGCCACGAATGTAACAGGGTCTTAACATACTCAATAAGTTTTCACTATTATGATGAATTGTAGCAGATACGGTAGCATATAAATCAATTCCTAGATATCTCATACATGTGGGGGACTAAAGAAGATGAAAGGGTTGAACCAAAGCGGTCAAGAGTGTATGTTAAGCGGTTGCACTTCAGTTTTATGCTGGTTAATTTTGTATCCAGAAAAGAGAGAGAAAGAACCTATTAAATCAAATAGGGTAGGTAGAGATTGGTCTGGATTAGTAAAATAAAGTAGTACGTCATCTGCATATGCCGTCAATTTATATTCTAAGCTATTATATAGGATACCAGAGATTCCTTTACAGGACTTAATCGTGAGAAGAAGGGGTTCAAGAGCGATATTAAAAAGATAAGGTCTTGTCGAGTGCCCCTGTGCAACTTAAAGAAGTCGATAATATGTTATTTGTGATTATGGAGGCCTTAGGGGAGGAATAAAGGATTTTAACATAATTGATAAATTGAGGGGGAAATCCAAATCAGTGCATCGTTTGAAAAAGATGAGACCATTCAACTCTATCAAATGCTTTTTCAGCATCTAGTGAGAGGGCTATACAGGAATCTTTGGAGGCAAGTGCAATGGAAGCAAGATGAAAAATGAGAGGGGAGTTGTCCATTCTAAGCCGTCATAAGAACATAAGCAATGCCTCTGCTGGGTCAGACCAGAGGTTCATCGTGCCCAGCAGTCCACTCATGCTGCGGCCCAACAGGTCCAGGACCTGTATAGTAATTCTCTATCGGGAGCGGATACTACTGGGATCAACTGCAGGTGACTGTGTTTTGTTCCCCTCGAGCTTCCCGCAGCAGCGGCACTGATTTTCTTGGCGGCCCAATGGCAGGCACTGCAAGAGACAGACCCCTGACGTCATTGGGTCCGTCTCCACCAAATACCTTTAAATTGAAAACGCTGCCGCGGTTCTTCGGAGCAGATACCTACTGGGATCAACTGCAGGTGACTGTGTTTTGTGCCCCCGAGTTTCCCGCAGCATCGGCACTGATTTTCTTGTCAGCCCTATGGGCAAGCACTGCAAGAGACGGACCCCTGACGTCATTGGGTCCGTCTCCACCAAATACCTTTAAATTGAAAAACACTGCCACGGTTGCGGCTGCAGCTGCGTGGCCGCAGGGCGTGGCCGAAGGGGCACATCTTGCCCCTTGGGAGCCCCTTGGAGCCACGAGGAGCAGAGGAGCTGGAGATAAGGTTGTATTATTATCTTTGTATTTTTAAATAGTGAGAACATGGGGAAAAGGAAAATTAAACCCAAAAGTTCAACACCGGCTGTATCTGGCCCTATGGACAGACATTTGAAATTAACAACCGATAACTCTTAATATGGATTATCCTAGCTCTGGAACTTCAATCATTCCCCTTGAGCGGACTCCTCCCCTTCATCCAGTATCTAGTGATAATAGGAATATAAATCCTATTACTTCCTCCGAATATGTGGTATCTTCCACTCAACTAAATAAATTAGTTTATACTGTTATACCTAAACCACTTGACCTTTTAGGAGTAGTGGAGGACCAACCACTAATGGAGGAAACACAAGATATTACCCTTAAAAATTTGTGGTTAGGTATTTCTAGAGTTGAAGGGCTTCTCAGGTCTACCGTGAAACAAACTGGATTTTTCACAGTCTGTATCTCAAAAGTTTGATAATGTGGATACCAATTTAGGCTGTTAGGCCAAATGATAAAATGTGGTGGAAGCTCAATGTAATACACTTCAAGCTGTCTCAGTAACTACTGTTAAGGATTCTATGGTGATATATTCTAAAATGGAATCAATGGAAAATATGTATAGAGCGAGGAATCTTCACTTGGTTAACTTCCAGTAACTCATTTATTATCTTCCGAAATCTTGTTAAGAAAATTTTTAAAGAAATACTGGGTTACCCAATGCGGAGAATTTTCCAATTAATAATTATATTATGTTCCCCAAAAGAAAAAAGAATCCGCCCAGGGGGTGGACCACCTGGTGACAATTGAAATTAACTTGACAGAGTTTCTGGAAGATAGTCAGGATTTGATCCAGAGTAGGTCCACACTGGTAATAACATGCATGAGTGAGATAGCCAAAATGTTAATTATCAAACTGTATTTTAAAAATAGGTTAACAAAATTTTGTGGAGATTTGGTTAGAATTTTTCCAGATGTCTCCAGAGCTATGCAAATGAGAAGGAAAGAATTTTTGAAATTAAAAGTTAGAGTTTTAGCTCTGGAGGCATCTTTTTACCTAAAATTTCCATGTAAATGTCTTGTTAAATTACAAGACATTGAATACCTTTTTTGGGATCCCATTCAATTGCAACAATTTTTGAGTGCTAGAGAACAGAAATGAGTTAATAATAAAGTGGCTTTGTTTCACTACTGAGGAATAAGAGGATATAATCAAGATCCAATATAGAGTAAGAAATGGCTTGGATTCGCGAGGATGAATCGTGAGTCATGATTTCTTTAGTTCTTTCTTTATAATTTTGTTTATTCGCAATAGTATCATGTCTCCCCTTTGTTGTGGGCTTGGAAAGGAATTGTGTATGAAGGTTTGAATATTGTAAACTTGTGGAGGACTCCTTTTTTTCTCTAGGTATCGTTTGATATTGCAATCATTAAAATTATAAATAATAAAAAAAAAAGTAATTCTCTATCTATACCCTTCAATCCCCTTTTCCTTCAGAAAATCATCTAATCCCTTCTTGAAACCCAATAGCATACTCTGTTCTATCACTCCCTCTGGAATCGCATTCCAAGTGTCCACTTCCTAGCATTGGTTCTGAATCTGTCTCCTCTCAATTTTTCTAAATGTCCTCTCGTTCTTGAAGTTTTTGAAAGTTTGAAGAATCTGTCCCTCTCCACTTTCTCTATGCCCTTCATGATCTTGTAAGTCTCTTATCATATCCCCTCTAAGTCTCCGCTTTTCTAGGGAAAAAAGCCCCAGTTTCTCTAATCTTTCAGCATATGAAAGGTTTTCCATACCCTTTATCAGTCGTGTCGCTCTTTTCTGAACCCTTTCGAGTATCGCCATATCCTTCTTGAGGTACGGCAACCAGTATTGGACGCAGTACTCCAGATGCGGGCGCACCATCGCTTGATACAACGGCAGGATAACATCCTTCGTTCTGGTTGTAATACCTTTCTTGATAATACCTAGCATTCTGTTCGCCTTCTTTGAGGCCGCTGTGCAATGTGCCGATGGCTTCATCATTTTATCAACCAGTGCCCCTAAGTCCTTCTCTAGGCTATTTTCACCCATTTACCAGCCCTCCCATCGTATAGCTATACATCGGGTTTCTGTTTCCTACATGCAAGACTTTACATTTCTCTACATTAAAGTTCATCTGCCATTTATTCGCCCATTCTCCCATTTGTTCAGGTCCCTTTGTAAATCTTCACAGTCATCTTTAGTCCTAACCCCACTAAAAAGTTTTGTGCATCTGCATTTTATAACCTCGCACTTCGTCCCTGTTTCTAGGTCATTGATAAATGCATTTAACAACAGTGGTCCGAGTACTGACCCCTGCGGAACACCACCCGTGACCCATCTCCAGTCCGAGTAGTGTCCCTTCACTCCTACCCGCCAACCGATTTTTGATCTATCTATGTACATCCCCTTTCACCCCATGGTTCTTCAGTTTCCATAGTAGGCGTTCATGGGGTACCTTATCAAAGGCTTTTTGGAAATCCAAGTATACGTCCATTTGTTTGTTAATTCCTTCGAAGAAGTGCAGTAAGTTCGTTAGGCACGATCTTCCCTTGCAGAAGCCGTGTTGGCTCATTTTCATCTTTCTAGATGTTTATCGATGCTGTCTTTTATCAGCGCTTCCGCCATCTTCCCCGGAATTGAAGTCGGACTTACCGGTCTGTAGTTCCCCAGGTCACCTCTCGATCCTTTTTTAAAGATGGGCGTAACATTAGCTATCTTCCAATCCTCCGGGATCACGCCTGTTTTCAGGGATAGATTACAAACCTACTGTAGTAGTTCCGCTATTTCCTCCTTTAGTTCTTTCAAAACCCTAGGTTGGATTTCGTCCGGGCCCGGAGATTTGTCAGTTTTTAGTCTATCTATCTGCTTGAGTACGTCTTTGAGGCTTATCTCCATGGATGTTAATTTTTCAGCTTGATCTCCTCTGAAGATTTTTTCAGGTTCCGGCATGTTGGATGTGTCCTCTCTTGTAAATACTGACGAAAAGAACATGTTTAGTCTATCCGCCACTTCTTTTTTGTCCTTCACCACTCCCTTCCTGTCTCCTTCATCCAGCGGTCCCACCACCTCCCTTGCCGGCTGCTTCCCTTTAACATATTGAAATTTTGTGCTTCCCTGGCTAACCTCTCTTCGTATTCTCTTTTTGCTCTTCTAACCACTCGGTGACATTCTTTTTGATGCTTACTATGCTCTTTCCAGTTTTCCCCAGTTTTGTCCTTTTTCCACATCCGGAATGATTTTTTCTTATCTGCTATCGCTTTCTTCACTTCTTTAGTTATCCACGCCGGGTCTTTTGTTCGGTTCTTTTTGCATCCTTTTCTAAATCTGGGGATATACTGATTTTGCGCTTTGCTCATCGTGTCCTTAAATAAAGACCAGGCTTGCTCCACAGTTTGCAATTTCTTTGAGCTGTTCCTAATTTTCTTTCTTACCATTACTCTCATCTCTTCATAGTTTCCTTTCTTGAAATTAAAAGTTGTCGTTGTGGTTCTCTTCCCCTTCGGTATTTCTACTTCGACTTTGAACTGGATCATATTGTGATCGCTATTTCCTAACGGTCCCACTACTTCCACTTTCTTTGCAGGTCCTTTTAGCCCATTGAGGATTAGGTCCAGAGTGGCATTTCCTCTCGTTGGTTCTCTGACAAGCTGCTCCATGAAGCAGTCCTGTATAGCCTCCAGGAATCCAGTTTCCCTAACGCATAAAGCCCACTTGATGAGAGGAGATAAGTGAACCTACTGAACATTGTAGTCTAGTGGATAGAATAGTAGCATAAATTTTGTAGTCAGCATTAAGTAAAGAGATAGGTCTGTAATTTGAAATTTGTTGAGGGTCTTTACCGGGTTTTAGTATAACAGTAATAATAGCATCTAAGAAATGACTATTGGATACTATTTGCGGATTTAAGGAGTTAAATAAAGTTGTAAGTGTATGGGAAAGTTTATCCCGGAAGAGTTTATAGAATTCTAGAAACATAGAAAAAAGCGGCAGAAAAGGGCTATAGCCCACCAAGTCTGCCCATTCCAAGTATCCCTCCCCCCTGAGTTTACTCCCTTAAAGATCCCACGTGAGTATCCCATTTTCTCTTAAAATCCGTCACGCTACTGGCCTTTATCACCTGGAGTGGGAGTCTGTTCCAATGATCCACTACTCTCTCGGTGAAGAAGTACTTCCTGGAGTCGCCATGAAACTTCCCTCCCCTGACTTTCAGCGGATGCCCTCTGGTGGTCGAGCACTCAAAAAAGAAATGATTTGGCCCCGAAGTACCGTCTTGGCAGCCTCCCAAAACAAAATAGGATCGTCCATGGGAAGCATTATTGGTGGAATAATCCTCCCACTGTGTCAGCAAAAAGGTTTGAAATTCCTTATCCTGACCAAGGTAGAACGGAAACATAGAAACATAGAAAAAAGCAGCAGAAAAGGGCTATAGCCCACCAAGTCTGCCCATTCCAAGTATCCCCTCCCCTGAATTTACTCCCTTAAAGATCCCACGTGAGTATCCCATTTTCTCTTAAAATCCGTCACGCTACTGGCCTTTATCACTTGGAGTGGGAGTCTGTTCCAATGATCCACTACTCTCATCGGTGAAGAAGTACTTTCCTGGAGTCGCCATGAAACTTCCCTCCCCTGACTTTCAGCGGATGCCCTCTGGTGGTCGAGGGTCCCATGAGCCAGAAGATATCATCTTCTGACTCAATGCGTCCCGTGATGTACTTATACGTTTCAATCATATCTCCCCGTTCTCTTCTTTCCTCAAGTGAGTACAGCCACAATTTCTTTAGTCTTTCTTCATACGCGAGATCCTTGAGCCCCAAGACCATCCTGGTGGCCGTTCGCTGTACTGACTCAATCCTCAGCACGTCCTTTCGGTAGTGTGGTCTCCAAAACTGAACACAGTACTCTATAGTGAGGCCTCACCATAGCTCTGTACAACGGCATCATAACTTCAGGTCTCCTGCTGATGAAACCTTCTGCGGATACATCCCATCATTTGTCTTGCCCTGGAGGTAGCCTTCTCCACTTGATTGGCAACCTTCATGTCCTCGCTAATGATCACTCCTAGATCGCGTTCCGCCGTGGGTCCTAACCAAGGTCTCACCATTTAGTACATAAGTTCTACACGGGTTTCTCTTACCCAGGTGCATTATCTTGCATTTTTTAGCATTGAAGCCTAGCTGCCAAGTAGTCGACCATTGTTCCAGAAGCAGTAGGTCGTGTGTCATATTATCAGGTAATAAGCTTCTATCTACTATGTTGCAAAGTTTGGCGTCGTCGGCGAACAGTGATACCCTTCCTCTAAGTCCCTGCGTCATATCTCTTATGAATAAGTTGAATAGAATCAGGCCCAGGACCGAGCCCTGCGGCACTCCACTGATCACGTCCGATGCTTCGGATGGAGCACCGTTCACCACCACCCTCTGAAGTCTATCCGCTCAGCCAATCCCCAACCCATGTAGTCAGAGTGTCTCCTAATCCTATCGATTTCAGCTTGTTCAGTAATCTTCGATGAGGGACGCTATCAAATGCTTTACTGAAGCCAAATATACCACGTCCAGTGACCTCTCCGGCGTCCAGTTGTCTAGTAACCCAGTCAAAAAAGCTAATCAGATTAGATTGGCAGGATCTTCCCGGGTGAACCCGTGTTGGTGTGGATCACGCAGTTTTTTTTCGTCTAGGATTGTGTCAATATTCTGTTTGATCAGTGTTTCCATGAGTTTACACACTATAGACGTGAGACTCACTGGTCTGTAGTTTGCTGTCTCTGTCCTGCAGCCCTTTTTGTGGAGTGGGATTACTTTGGCGGTTTTCCAGTCCAAGGGGACCCTTCCTGTGCTTAGGGAAAGATTGAAAAGAACAGATAATAGTTCAGCCAGGACTTCCCTTAACTCCCTGAGCATTCTGGGGTGTAGGTTATCCGGTCCCATGGCTTTGTTTACTTTGAGTCTTGATAGTTCGTCGTAGACGCTACTGGGCGTAAATTCTACTGTAATACCATCAGCTCCAGGTGATTTTCCAGATGATAGGTGTTTGATAGCTAAAATAATTTCTGGTGTGTTGAAGGGACATTAAACTCTTCTATATCTGATGAGCCAAGTTTAGGCGACTGCAATGTGGCCAGAAATTCCTCAGCATACGATGGAGGCATGCATTCAGATCTATCTAATGAATATTTCTTTGTGTATAGTCTGAAAACCCGACTGGCAGATTTGAGTCACAGTTCCTCAGTTGAAAAGGTTTGTCTTCTATACAGTTGACTCCGCTTAAGTGCACGGCCTCTGGACCGTACCGCCACGTGCGCTTAAACAGAATATGTTGCTTATATCGGAGTACCACTTTTTAGTCATGAAAAAATCACAGTACATTGTACATTGTACATTGTATGTGCATAATTTCTGTTGAATAAAGTTGTGAGTAAAAATCGTAAAAGGCCTGCGAAATGTCAGAGTGCGATGAGAGGAGTTTCCCATCTGGAGCTTTAATATAGGAAATCTGTACTTTAATTTGTTTTCGCTTAAGATAATTAGCAAACATTTTGCTACTTTTATTCATCTCCATATAATATTTAGTAGAGGTAGTAAAATATATCTTGCTGTGCTGCCATGGTGGCTAATTTATTATAAGAATATTTTAGTTTATAGATTTGGGGTAGAAGAGTTTTATCATTAGAGAAAAAAAAATCATGTTCAAAACTCTTGATTTGAAGTTCGAGATCTTGTTCTTTTCTATCCTGTTTTAATTTAAACGCTTGACAGGAAATCGATTCACCCCCGTAATGAGACCTTAAAGGCTTCTCATATAATTAGGGGATCTAAGGAATCAGTGTTATTGAACTGAAAAAAATTGTCAATAAATTTAGAGATCCGCTGTTTAACAGATTCATCAGATAGAAGATAATTGGGTGATCGCCAAAGGGGAGATCTAGTTGGGGTTACAGCATCCCATTTCAGTTCAAGCAATATAGGGGCATGGTCAGAGATAACAATAGACTTCATGGTAGTAATAAGTAAGTTGGGTAAAAATGAGAAGGAAATTAGAAAATAATCAATTCTCGAATAGCTTTTGTGAGGAGAAGAGAAATAAGTGTAATCCCTGTCATCCGGATGTTGTAATCTCCATGGTTTCAGTTAGGTCATAGTGCTTAAGCAATGATTTTAGTGTAGTATTAGCTTTAGAAGGATCGACGAAGCTGGAAGAGTGTCTATCCAGCCAGGTATCGAGGTAAATTAAGGCACCGGCTATGATAAGAGGAAGGGTGTCAAACTCAGCAATAGTTTGAAACAATTGAGTAAAAAATTCAAGGGAGTCAACATTAGGGGCATATATGTTAACAAGGAGAACTTCTTGCAACAAAATATGTGCTTTAACAATTAACCATTTGCCTTCAGTATCATGTTTAATTTCCAGAAGCTGGACGGGGATAGCTTTATGAGATGGGATTTCTACACCATGTTTTCTACCAAGCGCTAGAGTTTTCTGCTATGTGAGTTAGCCAATTATTAGCAACTTGGAAGCGGAAATCCATGCAGAACATACACCTTGAACGGTGAAAACTTAACAAGAACTACTGCAGAAAGGGTCTTGGGAGTACTCATCCGGGAAGATATGGAAGCTGCCAATCAGGTGGAGAAAGCTTTAGCAAAGGCTAGACAAATGCTGGGTTGCATCAGAAGGAGCTTTATCAGCCGAAAGTCTGAAGTCATACTGCCGTTGTACAGATCCATGGTGAATCCTCACCTGGAGTACTGTGTCCAGTTTTGGAGGCCACATTATCAACAGGATGTGAAGAGAATGGAGTCGATCTAGAGAATGGCCACTAGAATGGTCTTAGGACTTAAAGATATCCCATATGAAGAACGGCTGACTAGACTGCACTTATATTCTCTCGAGGAGCGCAGAGAAAGGGGAGACATGATAGAAACATTCAATACATCATGGGCCGCATTGAAGTGGAGGAAGAAATCTTTTTTTTTAAAGGTCCTGTGGCGACAAGAGGCATCCGCTAAAACTTAAGGGGGGAAGATTTCTTGGTAACACCAGGAAATACCTCTTCACCGAAAGGGTGACTGATCGATGGAATGGTCTTCCACGCCAGGTGGTCAAGGCCAGTAGCGTGCTCGACTTCAAGAGTTGATGGGACAAGCAGGTGGGGATTGTACAGAGCTATGCTTAAAGGATGGATTCTCAGGGGAGGGAGGGTTCTTGAGTGGGCAGACTTGTTGGGCCGCCGGCCCTTTTCTGCCGTCATACTCTAAGTTTCTAAATAGTAAGAGAGATTAGAAATATAAGTTTCCTGTAAAAAGACAATGGAAGGCTTGAGTTTTTTTAAGATGAGTAATATTTTTTTCCCTCTTTACGGGGTGTCTCAGGCCATTGACATTCCAAGAAATAAAGGAAAGATTAGAGAATGCTTTATTGTCAGCCATAGCAATACAAGACAATTTTCTTATGTATATAAACTGCAGTTCTAGAAATAGAAAGAAAGAGAGAAAGAAAAAGAGGGACCTCTAAGGAGAAAAGAGTATAAAAGGCATAAAGAGCTGAAGAAAGCTCAGCCGGATTGCAAAGATTGAGAAAAATAGGGGGAAAAAACAGATAGACAAGAGACGCCTCGAAAGAGGGCATCCTCCTATTTATAGGACATAAGATCAGAAAGCCAGAAATCAAAGAACCAGAAAGTAATAGAAAAAAGTGTTAGAAAATATTTCCAGAGTTAAAATTGAAATATAAAAGGTAGATTAGAGGTTCAATAGGTTAAGTCAGGTAGAGAAGGAGACATTATTCTATGTATAGAAGATCAATTTTTGAAAACAAACAGTGAATTCATTTAAGAGACAAAAAGTAGAAATCAAAATTATTTGTAGGGTCATCGAACTACAATAGATTAATCATCAAAAGGTAAGGAAAATAGTGGCGATAGAGGATATTAAAATTGAACAGATAGATCTAAAGCATCAGGGAAATCAACTAGTACAATAAGATATGATATTGGTTAAAAATACAATTCATTAATTGGATGTAATGTTATAATTTATTAAAAATGAATGTTAAAAATAGGCTAATATAGGTAAAGTTATTATCAATTAATACAACAGGAAAAATAGACAGATGTATTACTTGAAATGATATGTAATGCAAATAGAAATGTTTCATCAAATTCAGAGTTTGAAAGCAAAAATTATAAGAAATCAATGCATTATTAATAAGAAAAACATTATGTTATATATAAAACTAAAGGTACATATCTAGAAAGAAGAAGGACAGGAGCAAATCATCATTTGGTTTTATTAAAAAGCAACAGAGGGACCAATTTGTCTAGAATCAAGATAGGAAATTCATTATTTAAAAAAGCTATAGTGGGAGTGTTATTAAAGAAGATATCAAACAGCTTGAAAGATATATAAAAAATAGTAGAATAATTAGATTAAGTAACAATGAAAAGCACACTATAAATTTAAAAACTAAGTATAAAGGGAGAATCGGACAAAAAGTAAATAGAAGAATATCATCTTAATAGAATTATGCATTAAACAATCTGTATCTATGGCAAGGCAATTGATGTCAAAGCATATAACAGAGGACAAGCGATTATATATAACACAATTTATATTTTATATATATTATTATAGTATGGCCTATTGAGAGTAAAACATAAGTACAGTGGAACCTTGGTTTACAAGCATAATTCGCTTTCCAGAAGCATGCTCGTAAACCAATTTACTCGTATATCAAAGCGAGTTTCCCCATAGGATGTAAGGGAAACTCGCTTGATTCGTTCTACCCCCTCCCCCCTTTCCTATTGCCACCGGTGTTGCTCTACCTTACTTCCCCCCCTTGAGGCCACTGGTGCTGCTCCATACCCCCACACCCCCCCGCGATCTGGCATCCCCCCCCTCTCGCATCATCCCTCCCCCACCATGATCTGACATTCCCCACTCACCCACCCACCCACCCAAACACATTTTCTTACCCCTATCTGCCCCAGCACCAACACACAGGACATGCCGGTGCCTGAAGATCTTTCCTCTTCCTTGTGCTGGGCCTTGAGCATCTGCGCAGATTCTCGGAGAATCTCAGAGAGAGCGAGAACTAGAAGGCCTTGAGCATGCGCAGATGCTCAAGGCCCAGCACAAGGAAGAGGGAAGATCTTTGGGCACCAGCATCTCCTATATATTTGTGCTGCCGCCGGTGCCAGACAGGGGTAAGAGAATTTGTTTGAGTGGGTGGGTGGGTGGGTAAGTGGGGCATGCCAGATCGCGGGGGGGGGGGGGGACACTCATAAATCAAGTCAACCTCGGTTTCTGAAGCGCAGATTTTGCAAATGTTTTGCTCGTCTTGCAAAACACTCGCAAACCACGGCACTTGTAAATCGAGGTTTGACTGTATTAGTATACTAATTAGTAAGGAGAAAGTATAAATTAGAAGTGCAATCAGAATATTTATATAATTAATGAAAAGGCAAATAGATGTAATTCATCGAATGTTTTACAACTAATATCGTTGACAATTTCGATGGCTGAGGACTGGATGAAACTCAGACAAAACCAGGTTCTTTTTGGCATCTCCATCCAAACGCGATGAGGAGAGTCTGATTCATAAGAACATAAGAGTTGCCGCTGTTGGGTCAGACCAGTAGTCCATCGTGCCCAGCAGTCCGCTCATTCAGTGGCCCTTGGTCAAAGACCAGCGTCCTAAGTGAGACTAGCCCTACCTGCGTACATTCTGGTTCAGCAGGAACTTGTCTAACTTTGTCTTGAATCCCTGGAGGATGTTTTCCCCTACAACAGACTCCGGAAGAGCATTCCAGTTTTCTATCACTCTCTGAGTGAAGAAGAACTTTCTTACATTCGTACGGAATCTATCCCCTTTCAATTTTAGACAGTGCCCTCTCGTTCTCCCTACCTTGGAGAGGGTGAGCAACCTGTCCTTATCTACTAAGTCTATTCCCTTCACTACCTTGAATGTTTCGATCATGTCCCCTCTCAATCTCCTCTGTTTGAGGGAGAAAAGGCCCAGTTTCTCTAATATTACACTATACGGCAACTCCTCCAGCCCCTTAATTATCTTAGTCACCCTTCTCTGGACCCTTTCAAGTAGCATCGTGTTCCTCTTTATATACGGCGACCAGTGCTGGACGCAGTACTCCAGGTGAGGGCGCACCATGGAATCAATATCCTGTCGCCTCAACCATCAGGATATTGGGTGTTCATCTGGATAGGAATTTATTGATGACCATACAGGTCGACGCCCAGGTCCAAAAATGTTACTATCAGGCCTTATTTTAATGATATTTCATTTCGATTATTAGTTCAGTCACTCATTTTGGGTATACTGGACTACTGCAATACTGTACATTTGGGTGCTTTCAAAAAATTTTTTTATCAGCTTCAGTTGATATAAAACACTGCAGTATGTCTAATCTTTAGATTAAAAAAGGCAGATCATTTAACCTTATATTATAGATAATTACACTGGCTTCCTATTGAGGCCAGAGTGCTGTTTAAGTTTGGATGTCTATATTATAAGGCAGTGCATGGCAACAGGGTAACATAACATTTGTATTCTGCATTACCCTTCAGATCTATGCAGTTTAACAAAAGTAAAATACTGCTACAATACAGAATGAAATATATTTTCAATCTTTCAAAAATTTCCTAAATAAATAAGTCTTTAAGTTTCCTAAAATTTTGATATGATGTAGATGTAAAGAATAATTGATGAAAATCAGTCTCTCAAATAGCTGCTTGAAATTACAATAGTCTATTTTGATATCTTTTATAGCGGCAACCTTTGGGTGATGGAAAATCAAAAAGGGAAGCTATCTGAGTACAACATCTATGATGGGAAAAAACTTAATTGATCAACTAAACTCCTTTACCTCAACATTTGGAATTCCCCAGGGCTCTATCCTATCACCTTTACTATTTAATATTTTTTTGTCTCCTTTATTAGAAATCAGCCAGGCCTTAGGTTTTATACCATTCTCTTACACGGATGATATCCAACTTATACATCCCTTGGACCCGGAAAACCACTCAGAAATTTTAGCTATAAACCAAAAATTGGAACAAATTCAAACTTGGCTTGACAAAAATAAACTAGCACTAAATATCAACAAAACTAAATCCATTTTGTTTAATTGGAAAAAAGAATTATCACTCATAAAACCTTTCTACCTTAATAATATTCCAATTGACTTGGTATCCTCAGTTAAAATTCTTGGTATATTGATAGATGAGAAACTTTCATTCCACGATCATATTTCCCTTATAGTTAAAAATTGCTTTTATAAACTTCGTCAGATTAGGTCCATTTCCAAATTCCTTACTCCATCCTCTTTAAATATATTGATTCATTCTTTTATAATATCAAAAATTGACTATTGTAATGCCCTATTTCTAAATATTACTAACAAAGAAAAAAGAAGACTTCAAATTATTCAGAACACAGCCATAAAATTAATTTATAAAGCAAAAAAATTTGACCATGTTTCCCCGCTCTTAATAGATGCCCACTGGATACCTATTGGCCACAAGATCCTATATAAAATTTTGTTACTTATTTTTAAGACATTGGCATATAATGAACCACAGTTTATTTCCAGATTATTGATTCCTTACAAACCTAAACGTTCCCTACGATCATCTGATCAAAATCTACTATCGGTGCCATCTTTAAAGATTATTGGGACCAGAAGATCAGATATGTTCTCCGTTATGGGCCCACAATGGTGGAATACCCTACCTCAGTTTATTCGAACTGAACAAGATATTGTAAAATTTAAAAAACTGTTAAAAACCCACTTATTTAAAGATGCCTATGAATCTTAACATTAGTTCTTTTTATTTAATCAAATACTATACTATATTGTGCATTGGTACTATGATTCCCTCCCTTTTGTTTTTTCCTTTTTCTAACCATACCCAAATATTGTAACTTTTAACCCCACCCCTTAAACTCAGGACTGTATTGTTTAATTTTGTTATTTGAATGTATTTTGTAAAGTCTCTTCTATTTTAATTATAATATGTACATCGCCTAGAAAATGTAATAGGCGATTCATCAAAGATTAAATAAACTTGAAACTTGAAACTAAATAGGCTGGAGCCATACCAGATATTACTTTGTAACACAGGCAACTGAACTTAAACTGCATTCTAGCTTCCATGGGGAGCCAATGCAGCTCCCTGTAATAAGGTGTTATGTGGTCCAATTTTTATAATTAAAAAATCAGACGAATTGCTGTATTCTGTATTAATCAAATTTTAGCCAAGTCTTTTTGGTTGACTGCCAGATGCACAATACTGCAATAGTCCAGAATACTCAGGACAAAATACTGAACCAATAGACTAACAATTTCTCATCAAAATATAATGTAATCAGTCTAAATTTCCGAAGCATAAAGAAGCTTCTTTTTTTTTTTTTTACCAATGAATCAACTTGAGTAATCATAGATAAATTCCTGTCCAAATAGACACCTAGGGCTCCTTTTACAAAGGTGTGCTAGCGGTTTTAAGCATGCTAAAATGCCGCTTGCACTAGCCGCTACCGCCTCCTTTTAAGCAGGTGGTAATTTTTAGGCTAGCGCGCGCTAATCTTGTGCTAAAAACGCTAGCGCATCTTAGTAAAAGGAGCCCCTAATATTTTGATGGTGGATAGAATGGGGTAAATGATCCCATTTAAGATCACACTATTTTCTTCACAATTATGTGGAGAGGCCAGGAAAAGTTTAGTTTTATCTGGATTTAACTTCAATTTGAAATCACTCATCCAGTTATCAATTATTAGAATCACTGAAGATATGAACTGAGTGACTACAGATAATTGAGAGGTTTAAAGAATTATGATGGTTATATCATCAACATACCTATATAGCTGAATTCCTAGATTGTCCCCAAAGATGCTAGACATATATTGAACAACAATGCACTGGTGCATCCCAGAATGAACTGGGAAGGGGACGGCTCACCATTTTGTAGTGGCGGGCCAGACGGCCGGAGGGTGTGAGCATCCATCTGACAAGACATTCAACTGAAAGGTACGGGAGTAGGGAGTAGAGTTAGGGGTGCGAGGCCTGAGCCTTGGGGGTGTTGGGGGTGGTTCAGGTTTGGGGGATTCAGATTGCCTCGAGGAGGGGTATCGGCTCCAGAGCAGGAGAGAATGGGCATCCCTCTAGCCCAGCTTGCCTAGGGGGGGAGGGTGGCTCTGGGGCAGGCGGGAGTGGGCATCCCTCCTCCCTGGCTTGCTTTTGGTGGGGGGGGTTCCAGGGCAGGTGGGAGTGGGCATCTCTCCTGCCTGGCTTACTTTGCAGGTGGGGGTTTCAGCTGGAGGGAGTGGGCATCCTTCCTGCCGACCGACTTTGTGTAGGGTTCCCTGCTACATCTACTCAGCTGATCCCTGCCACGATCAGCTGATGGTAAAGGTTCAGGCACGATTCTCTAACCTGTGCCTGTGACATGGGTGCCAGTTAGAGAATCGGGCCGGTTATGCCGGTGTGCGATTCTCAGCTGCTTCTTAGATGGCTGCAGAAACCAATGTCCTATACAGAATCATGCCCATAGTGTTCAGATACATGCTTCTTACAAAATCAGTGATTATCGTAGAAACAGAAAAAGTAAATGTCTCAGTGGCTAAAATATATACAATAGTTATTTTTAAATAACAGCATTCATTATCAAAACTGTTCCAGAACTGAAAAATTAGTTTCAGCTGATGCAGTCCTAGAAGAAATGTTTTCAAAGGTTCCACTTTAGTAAATCTATAGTACTGACTAGTGAAGATCAAAGCTGCCAAGAGAGCCTGAACTTTAAGAACATAAGAATTGCCGCTGCTGGGTCAGACCAGTGGTCCATCGTGTCCAGCAGTCTGCTCATGTGGCGGCCCTTAGGTCAAAGACCAGTGCCCTAACTGAGACTAGCCTTACCTGTTTATGTTCTGACTCAGCAGGAACATGTTTAACTTTGTCTTGAATCCCTGGAGGGTGTTTCCTGTATAACAGCCTCTGGAAGAGCATTCCAGTTTTCTACCATTCTCTGGGTCAGGGGTGGGCAACTCTGGTCCCCGAGGGCCGGAATCCAGCCGGGTCCCCAGGATTTCCCCAATGAACATGCATTGAAAGCAGTGCATGCAAATAGATCTCATGCATATTCATTGGGGTAATCCTGAAAACCCGACTGGACTCCGGCCCCCGAGGACCAGAGCCGCCCACCCCTGCTAAGAGGGATATTTTAAGCCACACCCCATACTCACCCATTCCATCTCCTGGCTCAACCCTCAGACAAATCTCATCCATTGCACCTAAGAGCCATCTCCCCCTCAGGCAAGAGACACTTTAATAAGACATCTCCTGCTGCTGTGGAACTGTAAGATTTTGATCTTCTTATTGCAATTCTTGTCCTAATGGCAGCAGGAGATGTTTTATTAATACAGCTGCTTCTGCCTTTGGAAGGTAAAATTGCTTAGTGGGAGTTCTTCAGTCCCTAGCAGGAGTGTGGGAAAATGCAGAAGACTTGGTAGGTCTGGAAGATGCATAAGTGAAAACTCTTACTGGTTAATTCATTTTCTGCTAGTCACCAGCAAATTTAGACTGGCTTTATCCTAATTAGAATATTTTCAACAACAATTTATACCACATAGAAAACAAATACAACATATCACTTTACAAGATAACTCCTGAAGGACCAGTTACGGATGCTGGGAAGGATGCTGAAAACCAGAACGCAGAGGATAGCATTCTCGGAGATCCTGCCGGTACCCAGGGCTGATGAGATGAGGCAGATGGAGCTGCAAGCAGTCAACATGTGGATGTGGCGCTGGTGCGAAGAAGAAGGATTCCACTTCCTGCGCAATTGGACGACGTTCTGGGGGAAGAGCAAGCTATACAGGAAGGACGGACTCCACCTCAGCAGAGACAGAACGAGGATACTTGCAAGCAACATCAAGAGAGAAGTTTAGAAGTTTTTAAACTAGGAAGAAGGGGAAAGCCGACAGTTGACCAAGAGAGAGAATCGATGGTTCAGGAACCGGTATACCCGGAGGATACCGTGCAAGAAGATAGAGGGAAAGACTCACCGGATCACAGGCAAGACAAATCGAAAAGGACACAAGAGGGAAGGAAATACAAGAAAGGAACAGGCCGCAAACTCAAGTATATGTACACAAACACAAGGAGCCTTAGAAATATGATGGGTGAATTAGAAGCTATGGCACAAAGAGATAACGTTGACAACATAGGCATCACAGAAACATGGTGGACTAAGGAAAACTTCTGGAACACTGTGCTACTGGGATACAAATTATATCGCAGAGATAGAGTGGCTCAAAAAGGTGGGGGCATTGCCATATACGTCAAAGAGGGAATTGAATCTACTAGAGAGAACACGCCACAACTGACAGATACGTTAGAGTCTCTATGGGTCAAAATTCCAGGAAAAAATGGCCTGGAAACAAAGATTGGCATCTACTACCGACCCCCAGGGCAGTCCGAAGAATCAACAGAGAAATGACGGACGAGATTAAACGTAAATGCAAGGGAGGCAATGCAGTTATCATGGGTGACTTCAACTATCCGGGAATAGACTGGAACCTAGGCGGCTGCATTAGGAGACCAAGTTCTTGGATACTGTAGGTGATTGCTTCCTGGAACAACTTGTCAAGGAAAACACTAGAGGAAATGCAATTCTGGACTTAATTCTAAATGGTCTACGAGGACTGGCACAAGATGTAGAAGTAGAAGGGACGCTGGGAAACAGCGATCACAATATGATCTGCTTCAATCTGGATGCAGGGGAGAAACATCAGTCCAAAACGACAGCCACGGCACCGAACTTCTGAAAAGGGAATTATGAAGGGATGAGACTAATGGTAGGGAAGAAGAGGATAAGTACTGTAAAAAATGCTAGAGCAAGCTTGGTCCCTTTTTAAGGACACAGTCACCGAGGCGCAAAATCTATATATACTGCGTATCAACAAGGGAACAAAGAGGAAAAAGAACAAGAACCGGCGTGGCTCACTGTAGAGGTGAAGGAAGCGATAAGAGACAAGAAAACTTTGTTTAGGGAATGGAAAAGGTCAAAAACAGACAAAAATTGGAACAAGCACAAACAACATCAACGCAGATGCCATAAGGCGGTAAAAAGGGCCAAAAGAGACTACGAGGAAAAAATAGCCAAGGAGGCGAAGAACTTCAAGCTGTTCTTTTGATATATTAAGGGGAAAAACCCGAGAAGGAAGCAGTGGGACCATTGGATGACCATGGAATATAGGGAGCGCTAAAGGAGGACAAAGCAATCGCCAACAAACTGAACACATTTTTTGCGTCTGTATTTACCGAAGAAGATGTACACAGCATACCGGAACCCATCAGACTATATGCTGGAAATGAAGATGAAAAGATGACAGGATTGACGGTCCGTCTAGAGGAGGTGTGTAGGCAGATTGATAGGCTTAAGAGTGATAAATCCCCGGGACCGAATGGCATCCATCCGAGAGTCATTAAGAGTTTCAACTAATAGCCAATCTGTTGATCAAATCGGGAAAGATTCCGGAATACTGGAAGGTGGCGAATGTTACGCCGATCTTCAAGAAAGGTTCGAGGGGAGATCCGGGAAACTACAGACTGGTGAGTCTGACCTTGGTACCGGGAACGATGGTAGAATTGCTGATAAAGGACCGCATAATTGATCACCTTGATGGACACGGGCTGATGAGGAACAGTCAGCATGGTTTTAGCAAAGGCAGATCATGTTTGACGAACTTGCTGCACATCTTTGAGCGAGTAAACAGACAGATAGACAAGGGCGACCTGATTGACATTGTATATCTGGATTTTCAGAAGGTGTTTGACAAGGTTCCACATGAACAACTACTTCGGAAAATTGCGAACCATGGAATCAAGGGTGAAATACTCACGTGGATTAAAAACTGGCTGGATCATAGGAAACAGAGAGAGGGAGTAAATGGACAATACTCGGACTGGAAGACCGTTACCAGTGGGGTGCCTCAGGGCTCAGTGCTAGGACCCATGCTCTTCAACATTTTTATAAATGATCTAGACATTGGTACGACGAGTGAGGTGATTAAATTTGCGGACGATACAAAGTTATTCAGAGTAGTGAAGACACAGGGGGATTGCAAAGATCTGCAATGTGACATAATCAGGCTTGATGAATGGGTATCAACATGGCAGATGAGGTTTAACATGGATAAGTGTAAAGTGATGCATGTAGGTAACAAAAATCTCATGCACAAATACAGGATGTCCGGGGCGGTACTTGGAGAGACCTCCCAGGAAAGAGACTTGGGAGTTATGATCGACAAGTCGATGAAGCCGTCCACGCAATGTGCGGCGGTGGCAAAAAGGGCGAACAGAAGGCTAGGAATGATAACAAAGGGGATCACGAACAGATTGGAGAAGGTTATCATGCCGCTGTACCAGGCCATGGTGCGCCCTCACCTGGAGTACTGCATCCAGCGCTGGTCACCGTACATGAAGAAGGACATGATGCTACTTGAAAGGATCCAGAGAAGGGCGACTAAGATGGTTAAGGGGCTGGAGGAGTTGCTGTAAAGTGACAGATTAGAGAAACTGGGCCTTTTCTCCCTCGAACAGAGGAGATTGAGAGGGGACATGATAGAAACATTCAAGGTACTGAAGGGATAGAGTTAGTAGATAAGGACAGGTTGTTCACCCTCTCCAAGGTAGGGAGAATGAGAGGGTACTGTCTAAAATTGAAAGGGGATGATTCGTACGAATGTAAGTAGTTCTTCTTCACTCATGAGAGTGGTAGAAACTGGAATGTTCTTCGGAGTCTGTCGTAGGGGAGAAACACCCTCCAGGGATTCTAAGGCAAAGTTTAGACAGTTCCTGCTGAACCAGAATGTACGCAGGTGGGCTAGTCTCAGTTTAGGGCGCTGGTCTTTGACCAAGGGCTGCTGCGTGAGCGGACCTGCTGGGCACGATGGACCAATGGTCTGACCCATCAGCGGCAAATTCTTATGTTTTTATGTTCATCTCCCCCCTCCCCCCGCCATACCCTTTTCACCCATTTCTAACCATAATTGGCCACTATATACACTAAAGTAATGACATCTCTTCCACCTCACATGGCTGCTTCCAATGCTAGGCTTTCCACAATTTTGCAAAAAATACAAGTAATTGCCAACAAAATTTCATCAAGCAGTTTATTCTACCAAACCAGGCCAAAGAAAGAAAATAAATGCTAAAGGCTGTACATTCTGATAAAGCAGCCAGAGTGAACCTGGTGAGCAGTCTTACCTTGCAGCAACCACGATAGTTTTCTGAACTGAGTAGATGGTAAAACAGTGTGGGATAGACCATTCATTCTCACTTTCTTCTACCTGCACAGCAAAGACTAGGTTCCATCAATATCTTGTTACAAGTACTGCTGTAAGAGCCAGGGCAGGATTAATTCTTTGAGGGCCCCTAGGCACACACTGGGTCCCCTGCCCCACCCACATTCATACCCTGCCCCCCCAATTTATTTACCTGTTTTCTTATGTGTTTTTTATGCTTTTTATTAAATTATATATATATATATATATATCTAATATAATAAAAACGGTAAGCCGCGCATGCGCACTCCCACTGCATGCGTCCCGTTTTCCGTGAGATGTAGGGCACCTCAGGTAGGAGTGCGCATGCGCGCGAATCTCTCTGGCTGGTCGTTGGCGTCTTCTTCGCTTCTATCCCCGGCACACCTGAAGCCCCGTTCAGCCTCCCAACCGACCCTCCCTTCGGCTCCCTTAGTCCCTTGCCGCCGCTTTTCTTCTCTTCCCGCCCCGACAAACGTCCTTACTCCAGCAAGGGCCGCAGCACTCTAAACACGCTGCTTCGTGGCCTGCTACTGCCCTGATTTGCTCTGCCCGACACGGCAGAGCAAATCAGGCCAGTAGAAGGCCGCGAAGCAGCGTGTTTAGAGTGCTGCGGCCCCTGTTGGAGTAAGGACGTTTGTCGGAACCACGGGAAGGGGGCGGCAAGGGACTAAGGGAGCAGAGGGTTGAAATATATTTCTTTCAGGTACCATTTGACAACAGGTAGTTCTGTAGAAAATGAACTGCCACTTACTTGGACAAGCCACTGATTTTTCTTTAAATGGTGAGAACAGGACCCGATATGGGGGCAGCTTTGGGGGAGGGGTGTGCTGCGAGGCAGACAGCTTTCCTTGGGGGAGGGAAGAACGAAGGGGGGCCACGGAGACACAGTCAGGGACGAACTGGAGAGGGAGAGGGAAAGGGGGTGCTTTGGGGGTAGGGGTGTGCTGGGAGACAGACAGCTTTGCTTGGGGAAGGGAAGACAGAAGGGGGCCATGGAGACACAGTCAGGGAGGAACTGGAGGGGGGTCTAGGGAGAGGGGAAGAGGGAAAGGGGGCTGCTTTGGGGAGGGATGTTCTGGGAGACAGACTGCTTTGCTTGGGGGGGAAGACAGAAGGGGGCCACGGTAGAGACAGTCAGGGAGGAACTGGAGGGAGGGAGAGGGAAAGGGGCTGCTTTGGGGGAGGGGTTTGTACTGGGAGGCAGACAGCTTTGATTGGTGGGGGAAGACAGAAGGAGGGGACACGGAGAAGACAGTCAGGGAGGAAACTGGAGGGGGAGAGGGAAAGGAGGCCTGCTTTGGGGAGGGGTGTGCTGGAGGTACACATCTTTGCTTGGGGGAAGACAGAAGGGGGGCCACGGAAGAGACAGTCAGGGAGGAACTGGAGGCCGAGAGGGAAAGGAGGATGCTTTGGGGGGAGGGGGTGTGTTGGAGGCAGACAGCTTTGCTTGGGGGGAGGGGAGACAGAAGGGGGCCACAGAGAGACAGTCGGGGAGGAACTGGAGGGGGAGAGGGAAAGGGGGCTGCTTTCTAGCAACCCGTTAATGTAACGGGCTTTAACACTAGTATTATTTATATTATATATATATTTATATAATAATATATATATATATATATATAACATACTCACACACACTATAATATATATATACATATCGCATTTTTTTTTATTGGACATCACCTAGAAATCGTGATAGGCAATTAATCAAAAATTTTTAATAAACTTGAAACTTTATTTCTTTATTTCCATTTGTATTTCTTTTTTTTCTTTTATTTTAAAATTCAAGTGCCAGTGCCAGTGTACAGTTTTTCCTTCTATGCAATCCCCCAAACATCTCTGAACAAATTCTCTCTTCCTTCTCTTCCAACTTCTTGCCCAGGGACTTTAATTCTGAACCTTTTCCATACATTATATAAAGTGTTACTGCAACCTTGATTCATCAGGTGGGATTTCCATTTGATTTCACACTTCCCACTAAAAAGAGGAAAGTTAAATATACAATGATAAACCAATACAATAACATTTTTAAACTCCCACACCCATTTGCATACCAGTACGTTAATTAGTTCACTTTTATTAAATGCTAGGATTTTGTGGCAGTATTGAAGAAATAAATATAAATATACAACACACTACTCTCTTCAGGAGATGCAAGAAAGCAAAGTTACTTACCTGTAACAGTTGTTCTCCATAGACAACAGGGGAATGCAGTCATACTTGCTGGTGAAGTCATACTTGCTGGACTGAGCTTGCGTGGTGGAACTGTCCCCTAGATACAGTAGGGTTTTTTTGTTTTGTTTTTACTACTGGGTATGTGCGTACTACCTTGCCTCTGGGATTCCGCTTGCCAACTGTCAGTTATGTCACTAGCTTATAGAACTATTAGATAAGAGGGGATGGCGGGTGGGCAAGTGTGACTGCATTCCCCTGCTGTCAACACGGGAACACCTGTTACAGGTAAACAATTTTGCTTTCTGTGGAGACAAGCAGGGGAAATGCATGTCCTACTTGCTGGCTGAGTCCCAAGCCTAGTACTGAGATGGGTGGATGAAATAAACTTATAGTGTAAACAAATTTCGGAGGACTGAGAATGTCCAACTGCGTAACTGGTGCTGAAGTAAGATCCAACAATAATGTTTAGTGAGAGTATGAACAGAGGACCAAATTGCTGTTCTGTTGACATGCTGAATTGGGACTGATCTTAAATGTGCAATTGATGAAACTGTGCTCTAATCTGCCCTGGAGGAGATAAATGAGCTCTAGCAATAGTAAAAACAAGCAGTTACTTACTGTAACAGGTGTTATCCAGGGACAGCAGGCAGATATTCTCACACATGGGTGATGTCACTGACGGAGCTCCGGCATGAACACTTGAAAAGTGAATCGCAATTTCAAGTTTTAGAAAGTTTGTGATCAGTCCGCACTGCACATGCGCAAATGCCTTTCCCACCCGACGTAGGCGTGCGATCCTTCATTTAACATAAGCCAGCTAAGAAGTGCGAAGTAATAAAATTCGCAGACGACACCAAAACTATTTAATGTTGCTAGGACTAAAGAGGACTGCAAAGATTTACAAAAGGACCTGAACAAACTAGGGGAGTGGGCGACGAGATGGCAGATGAAGTTTAATGCAGAGAAATGTAAGGCTTGCACCTAGGGAACAGAAACCCGAGGTACAGCTACACGATGGGAGTTATTGAGTGAGAGTACCCAAGAAAGGGACTTGGGGGTAATAGTGGACAAGACCATGAAGCCGTCGGCACAGTGCGCATCGGCCGCTAAGAAAGCGAATAGAATGCTAGTTATAATCAAGAAGGGTATTACAACCAGAATGAAAGAAGTTATCCTCCCGTTGTATCGGGTGATGGTGCGCCCGCATCATGGAGTACTGCGTCCAATATTTGGTCACCGTACTTAAAGAAGGATATGGTGATACTCGAGAGGGTTCAGAAGAGAGCGACACGTTTGATAAAAGATATGGAAAACCTTTCATACGCTGGAAGACTAGAGAAACTGGGCCTCTTTTCCCTGGAGAAGCAGAAACTTAGAGGGGATATGATAGAGACTTACAAAATCATGAAGGGCATAGAGAAAATTGGAGAGGGACAGATTCTTCAAGATTTTGAAAACTACAAGAACGAGAAGGCATTCGGAAAAATTAAAAGGGGACAGATTCAGAACCAATGCTAGGAAGTTCTTCTTCACCCAACGGGTGGTGGACACCTGGAATGTGCTTCCAGATAGCGTGATAGGACAGGGTACGGTATTGGAGTTCAAGAAGGGATTTGGACAATTTCCTGAAGGAAAAGGGGATAGAAGGGTATAGATAGAGGGTTACTAACAGGTCCTGGACCTGATGGGCCGCCACTGTGAGCGGACTGCTGGCATGATGGACCCCTGGTCTGACCCAGCAGAGGCATTGCTTATGTTCTTATGTTTAAGCTAACCAGGGGAAGTGGGTGGGTTGTGAGAATTATCTGCCTGCTGTCCCCGGATAAACACCTGTTACAGTAAGTAACTGTGCTTTATCCCAGGACAAACAGGCAGCATATTCTCACAAATGGGTGACCTCCAACCTAACCCTAAATGGGATGGTGGAAGTGTTGGCCTTTTAGGAAAATAAATTTTGTAATACTGGCTGGCCGAAGTGCCCATCCCATCTGGAGAAAGATCTAGACAAAAATGCGAGGTGAATATATGAACTGATGACCAGTGGGCAGCTTTACAGATTTCCTGAATAGGAGTAGATCTGAGGAAAGTTACAGAAGCTGCTATAGCTCTAATTTTGTGGGCTGTGACACGACTCCTCCAGGTGCAAGTCTAGTCTGAGCATAGCAGAATGATATACAAGCAGCCAGCCAGTTGGAAATCGTTCTGTTAGAAACAGGATTCCCCAACTTATTAGGATCAAATGAGACAAAAAGTTGAGGAGATGTTCCTATGTGGCTTTGTCCTGTCGATTGTAATAGGCCAAAGCATGTTTACAGTCCAGAGTATGGAGCACAGTTTTCTCCTGTATGAGAATGAGGCTTAGGGAATAAAACTGGAAGAACAATTGATTGATTGAGATGAGACTCCGTCACAATTTTCAGAAGAAAACTTGGGATGTGTACGTAGAATCACTTTATCTTGGTGAAAAACTGTAAAGGGTGGATCTACCACCAAGGCTTGTAACTCACTGACCTTCTGGCAGAAGTAAGAGCGATAAGGAAAAACAACTTTCCAGGTAAGAAACTTGAGATGAGCTGTGGTCATTGGTTCAAATGGTGGATTCATCAACCTGGAAGAACCACATTAAGGTCCCAGACTACAGGTGGAGGTTTGAGAGGTGATTTCACATTGAAAAGTCCTTTCATGAACCTGGAGACCAAAGGATGAGCAGTAGGAGATTTTCCCTCAACTGGCAGGTGAAAAGCTGTAATAGCACTGAGATGGACTCTAATCGATGTGGATTTGAGTCCAGAACCAGACAGATGAAGTAGATAATCCAATACCAGTTCCACTGACAAGGAAGTTGGATCGTGATGATGATGAAGAAGGCACCAGGAAGAAAATCTAGACCATTTTTGTTGATAACATTGTTATGTGGCTGGTTTCCTGGAGGCATCAATAATACTGCGGACAGGCTGAGAGAGATGTAACTCATATGGATTCAGCCCGAGTGAAACCAAGCTGTCAGGTGTAACAAATACAGGGTGGTATGTAGAAGAGATCCTTGATTCTGAGTAAGCAGAGTAGGAAAGATTGGCAGAGGAACTGGCTCCCTGGAGCTGAGTTGAAGTAGAAAGGAGAACCAATGCTGCCTCATTTGAGTTTGAACAGAGTCTTCAGTATGAAAAGAAGTGGGTGGAAATGCATAAAGAAACATGTTCGTCTAGTTCAGAAGAAATGCATCTCTTCCAGACGATAAGGAGAGTATAGTCTGGAGCAGAACTGGGGCAGCTTGTGATTGTGGGGAGCTGCAAATAAGTCCATTTGTGGAGTGCCCCACTGAGCAAAGATTGGATGAAGAGCTGCAGAGCTGAGAGTCCATTCGTGAGGTTGAAGAATTCTTGCCAAGGTTGTCTGCTAGGGAATTCTTCTCTCCCTGAATATAGACAGCCTTTAAGAAAAGAGTGTGAGCTGTCCCCCAAAGCCAGATTTTCTGGGCTTCCTAACATAACAGGAGAGAGCCTGCACCTCCTTGCTTGTTTATATAGTACATTGCTGCTTGATTGTCTGTGTGAAGGAGGATCACGTCTGCAGCTTATCCAAAACACAGCAAACAAACTTATACACAAAGCAGGAAAATATGACCATGTCACTCCCCCTTCTATGAGAAGCGCACTGGTTACCCATCTCACAACGTACTACATATAAAATTTATTGCTTGCTTTTAAAATTAAACATACACGCACACCAGCCTTTCTCAAATAAACTCATTATTCCTTACTCCTGACCACGGACCCTTAGATCAGCAGACCAGAACTTATTAACTGTCCTCCCAATCAAGGAACTTTACTACATCAGAATACAAACTTTTTCGTTACAGCCCCAACCTCTATAAATGCCATGCCATCTCACTTTCGCCAAGATAATTCTCTCGATAAATTCAAAACTAAACTAAAAACTTTCTTATTCCAAGACGCATTTCATAGCGCTTGACAATACCCCTTTTCAACTGCAAATCAGCCCACAAAAAGAACCACTTCTATGAAGCGACACCTCTCCTGGTATATTTTCCCCTTTTCCTCATACTTTCATTTTACTTTTATTTTTTTATGATGTAATTATAAACTTTCCTCCCCTCTCTCCCCCAAGCTCATGTACATCATGATCTTAGTCTACTTCATGTTTTGTTTTATCCCATTTTATTTTAATGTTTTCAGCTTTGTAAACCGGCCAGATGGTCGATATATTAAAATGTAAATAAATATCATATGATACTGTGCTCTTTGGTATGGCAATGAGAGCAAAAAGTCAGATTTCTACAAATAATAACAAATTATTACTTACTAGTCTTTAAGCCCGTTACATTAACGGGTGCTAGAATATATGTCTGTCTGTCTTTAGCATACACCTCCCCCCCAAATCTTCCCCCCACCAGAGCAAAGCTGTCTGTCCCCAGCACACCCTCCCCCCCAAAGCAGCCCCTTTTCCCTATCTCTCCATGGCCCCTTCTGTCTCCCCCCAGCACACCCCTCCCCCCAAAGCAGCCCCCTTTCCCTCTCCCGCTGATTCTCTCTCTGGCCCCCTTTCTCTGTCTGTCTTTCTGTCCCTCTGCCCCTGTGTCTTTCTTTCTTTCTGTCATTTTTCCCCAGTTCCCTGTGCAGCAGCATTTCCATCCCACTTCCCTATGCAGCAGCAACAGCATTTCCTTCCTATCCCCCCCCTTTCCTGTGCAGAAGCAGTAGCAGCATTTTCCCCCACCCCCCCCTTTCCCTTCTCTTACCTTATCTTTAGTGCTCCATTCGGCCCCTCCCCCTTTTTTTACTGCCGTTGTCGATCTGGCCTGCTCCTGACCCTCTCACCGCCGACAAACCTTGGGGCTCCAACCGCGTAGGCAGCACTTTAAACACGCTGCTTCGCGGCCTTCTACTACCGATTTCCTCTGCCGCGTCTGTCTCTGATGATGTCATCAGAGACGTGGCAGAGGAAATCGGTAGAGAAGGGCGCGAAGCAGTGTGTTTAAAGTGCTGCTTACGCCGCTGGAGCCGGGAGGCGACGGAGAGGGCAGGGGGTGCTAGCGGCTGGCAGGTGGAGAGCAGGGAAGGGCCCACATGCGCACTTGTCTTGCCTCGCATGAAGCCAGACCGTAAGCCGCACATGCGCACTTCCTATGAGTCGCTACAGCTCACGGAAAACCGGCGCACGCATAGGAAGTGTGCATGCGCGGCTTACCATTTTTATTATATTAGATAATGACTGGGGTGTTTATTCAACAAATTACTTATAATTGGAAAAATTGGAGTAGATTAAATTATTTCTGGTGGAATTCCTTATGTCAGGTTTATAAAATGGAGAGATTTATAGCAATACAGAGTGGTTTCTTTCAGGAAATTTCGGGATGTGTGGGAGCCATTTACAAAGTATTGTACCGATTAGATGGCATTTTATTTATTTTTTACTTTTTTTTTTTTCCCCCCTTAAATTTACAAGTTTGATTGTGAGGGGGGAGGGAAGGGTAAATTTATGTTACATATTGTATAAGGTATTGATTATATGATAAGAAAGGGTGGGAAGGGTGGGAGTTAAGAACATATCATTTGTACCATTGATGATTATTAAGAGATATAATTATTGTTAATTTGTTTGAATATATTGTTTACACTTATTGTAAATTTGAAAATGAATACAGAATTGGAAAAAAAATGTAAATAAACTTGGAAACTTAGAAGATGTCAGGCTGAAAGGAAGAACCTTGTACTGATAATGACATCCGTTTACTTGACAACAAAGGTATTTGCGGTAAGCCTGATGAATTGGTATACGCGTGTAGGCTTCCTTTAGATCCAGAGGGCATAGCCAATTGTTCTAATCCAGAAGTAGATAAAGAAGGGCAAGGGAGAGCATCCAAAATTTTTATTTGACTAGAAATTTGTTGAGATCTCTGAGATCCAGAATGGGTCGTATACCTCCTCTCTTCTTCAGAATTAAAAAATGTCGCAAGTAGAATCCCTGATTCGGCTGAGATAGAGGAACTTCTTTGATGGCATTTAGAAGAAGGATGGATTGAATCTCCTGAATGAGAAGAGGAAAACTGTGCAGGGTCCGAAATAAATTCTCTTGGAGGATGATCCAGAGGAAAGGTATGAAAGTGGAGAGCATACCCCTGACGAATGATGTCTAGAACCCAGAGAAGGTAGAGAGGACAGATTCTTCAGACTGGCAGGGGCAACAAAAACTAGAGGGCACTCAAAAAATTGAAGGGAGACAGATTTAGAACAAATGCTAGGAAGTTCTTCTTCACTCAGAGAGTGATGGACACCTGGAATGCGCTTCCAGAGGAGGTGGTAGAGCAGAGTACGATTTTGGGTTTCAAAATGGGATTGGACGAGTTCCTGAAGGAAAAGGGGATTGAAGGGTACAATTAGAGGGTTACTATACAGTACCAAATACTTTAGAGCATTAGATCACTTACAGGTATGTCATTGACCTGGGAAGCCGCCGCGGGGAAGCGGACTGCTGGGCATGATGGACTTGTGGTCTGACTCGGCAGAGGCGATGCTTATGTTCTTATGTTCTTATCTGTGGTGATGAGCTCCCACTAGTTGATGTAATATTGAAGCCGTCCTCCGATCGGCTGAGGTAGAGATTTGAGAATGGGAATGTTGGCTATGCCCTTGAGGAACATGTCAAAAAGGCTATGTAGGTTTTTGTTGAGCAGCCTGTTTAGGTTGTTGACGTAGTTGCTGCTTTTGCTTCCTAGGTTGAGGAGGAGCAGGAGGAGCAGGTTTTGCAGTATATCTGTTTTGATACAATGAAGCAGACCAGAAAACTTTAGGAGGTGGAAGCTTTTTCTTTGGTTTGACCAAAGTGTCCCACCTGGTCTAATGGGCAGACAATTTTTGAGTAATAGTGTCCATGGATGGTCAATGAATTTCATCCCCAAGATATGGAGCGTTAGCCAAATGATCTTGGTGGTTGATATCAAGCTCAGAGATGGAGCCAGGCAGTGGCGTACCTAGGGGGGGGCGAGCCGCCCCGGGTACCAAGCTCATTAGGGGTGCTCGAGCCTTGGAGTCATGGCCCGGGAACTTCCCTGCTATGGCCCGACTCCAAGGCTTCCGCGAGTCCCGAAGTGATCCTGCCTGAGCCCTCTCTTTAACTTCCATTCCCCCACGGCCACACACCCCCGTCGCCGTCGGAGCTTGGTCAGCAACTTCCGGTTTCCGGCTGGGTGGAAGCAAGAAAGGGAGCCCGAGCCGCGTGGGACACTGCAATTAGGCAGGAACTGAGGGTGAGTATCGCTGGGCTGCTTGGCGGTGGTTTTATTGTTATTTTTTTTTTCTGCCCGAATCAATTTTTTAAAAAACCCCAAAATCGGCCTCCCGAATCATCAACTGACCCTCCCCCCCTAAAGCAGGATCAGCAACTTCCTCTTGCTAGCCGGCTCCTGCTTTAGAGGGCGAGGGGGAGGGTCAGTTGGGAATTGCTGCTATGTCCTGCTTCCCCTCTGGCCTCCTGACCCGTACCTAATTGCATTAGACAGTACTAGATGGGGGGTGTAGGCCTTAAGGGGTGGGTGTAGGCCTTAAGAGGGAGGTGTAGGCCTTAAGGGGGGGGGACAGACCTTTGGGTGGGAGGTAAAGACCTTCGGGGGGGTGTAGGCTTTCAGGGGGGACAGATCCTTCGGGTGGGGGGGGTGCAGGCCTTCAGGGGGGGTGCAGGCCTTCAGGGGGGTGCAGGCCTTCAGGAGGTACAGGCCTTCAGGGGGGGTGCAGGCCTTCAGGGGGGGTGCAGGCCTTCAGGGGGTACAGACCTTCGGGGGGGTGCAGGCCTCCAGGGGGGTGCAGGCCTTCAGGGGGGTGCAGGCCTTCAGGGGGGGTGCAGGCCTTCAGGGGGGGTGCAGGCCTTCAGGGGGGTGCAGGCCTTCAGGGAGGTGCAGGCCTTCAGGAGGTACAGACCTTCGGGGGGGTGCAGGCCTTCAGGGGGGTGCAGGCCTTCAGGGGGGGTGCAGGCCTTCAGGGAGGTGCAGGCCTTCAGGAGGTACAGACCTTCGGGGGGGTGCAGGCCTCCAGGGGGGTGCAGGCCTTCAGGGGGTGCAGGCCTTCAGGGGGGTGCAGGCCTTCAGGGGGTACAGACCTTCGGGGGGGGGTGCAGGCCTCCAGGCGGGTGCAGGCCTCCAGGAGGGTGCAGGCCTTCAGGGGGGTGCAGGCCTTCAGGGGGGTGCAGGCCTTCAGGAGGTACAGACCTTCGGGGGGGGGGGTGCAGGCTTCCAGGGGGGTGCAGGCCTTCAGGGGGGTGCAGGCCTTCGGGGGGGTGCAGTGCAGGCCTTCGTGGTGGGTGCAGGCATTCGTGGTGGGTGCAGGCCTTCGGGATGGGTGCAGGCCTTCAGGGGGGGACAGACCTTCGGGTGGGGGGTACAATCCTTCGGGGAGGGTGCAGGCCTTTAGGGGTGGGGTTTAGGCCTTCAGAGGGTGACAGACCTTCGGGTGGGAGGTAAAGTCCTTCGGGGGGGTGCAGGCCTTCAGGGGTGGGTGTAGCCCTTCGGAGGGGGGACCTGGTGTAAAAGTACACAGAGGGAGAGAGGGAAGAGGGGGTTCAAAGATATGTGCATATGCCAGACTTTGGGGGTTAGAAATAATGAGTCTAAAAACAGAGGAGTGGGAGAGAGATGGTGCATAATGGGATTTAGGGAGGGAAAGAACAGAAAGGGAGAGAACTTGGAAACAGGGGATGGTGTGGAGGGGGGATAGAGATACTGGATAGGAGGATAGTTGGGAACAGAAAGGGAGAGATGGTGGATCCTGGGGTGGTGGGGAGTTGAGAAAAGGTGAATCTGTGGATGGAGACAAAAAAAAGGAAAGATGCCAGATCTCCGGGAGAGGGAAGGGAAACGGAAGGGGAGGACAGAGATGGCAGACGGATGGTTAGCACGGAGAAAGGAGACCCTGGCAAGCAAGACAACAAGAGCCTGGGACCAACAAGATTTGAATATTGACCAGAGAACAAAAGGTAGAAAAAATAATTTTATTTTCTGTTTTGTGATTACAATATGTTAGATTTGAAAAGTGTACATGAGACAGCTTGAAATGGGAACTTTTCTATTTTTGTGAATGGCAAGGCTGAGTTCAGTTAAAATATATGCTTTATAAGAAAATATAATAATGTGTTTTATAAAGTTTATAAGCATTGCTGGCATACTCGGTGAGGTGTTCCTAGTGTTGGTGGTGGTGGTAGCATGTCAGTGTGTTGAGAGGAAGAGGTAGTCTGGGAAATTCTGCTGAGCAAACTCTGGGCCCATTTCCACCCCCAGTTAGTCTACTCCACTCAACTGGTTCACACACTGAGTGGGTCTTTGGGTGTTATTTCTGGGTAGTTGTTTTAGAATCTCTTCCAGTGGTTTGTCAGTATCTCCTTCTGGTCCAAGGAAGGAAACTTTTGTCAACCTTAGCATTGACCTTCAGAATATGTTTGTAACAGCGCTGCTTGTGTGGCATTAGGCTATGTAGTGATCGAAAGAAAAAAACAGACCTTTGCACATTTTTGCACTATATGGTGGGTGTATGAGGAGATTCATTTCCTGCACAGTTAAGTCCGTGTGAAGTTACCTTGTGCTGTATTTGACATCTAGCAAGGTCTCTGTTTGGAAGGAAAGATCTAAGCTTAAAATGAAGTGGCCAGAAGTTATGTTAAAAGTAGATAGCGTAGCTGGTTTTAAGAAAGGTTTGGACAAATTCCTGGAGGAAAAGTCCATTGTCTGTTATTAAGACATGGGGGAAGTGTCTGCTTGCCCTGGATTGGTGCACTCAGCAGCAACAAATACTAGTTTTGGCTGGCTCTTTCCCCGCATTTCTCCTCTCTTCCCCACGATTTAATATCCAGTTCAGGCAGTAAGTAAATACATCGGCAGGGGGGGTCTGGTAAGTCTTGGGGGCTGGGGATGGAAGGTGAGAATCAGTTCTGTAGGCTATCAGAAATTTGCTTAATTATCTACTCACACAGAAAAGCAGTAAAGTCAATAGGTTCTCTGAGTGGGAACAACCTGTTTGATCTTGCACTCTTGTGATTGACCAATTGTTTATCGCTGTTTAATTTATCACATTGATTAATTTGAGCACACCTGAGGTGTCCTATGATGGTGTGCACTGCAGGCAGAGGGTGATTAACCTGTGCCTTATTGTGTAAAGCGCTGGAGAATTCTCTCCTCTCGCTTACCTCTCACGCTGAGGACACCCTGCTTCAGTATAATCATTTATATGATTTATCTTATAAACATTATTACGTGGTCTTTTCCTCAAGTGTTGAGACATCAGGTTGTTCCCACTTGGAGAACCTATTGACTTTTACTGCTTTTCTGTGTGGCTTTAACATTTTTGCTATTCAGTATACCTAAACTATTATTCAGTAGAAAAATTTGGTTTGTTCAATCAAATCCTGTGTGGACATTGGACTTCTATGAGTGAATGTTCTGCTTGATTGAACAAACTAAATTTTTTCTACTGAATAATAGTCTAGGTACAATGAAAGTAAATAGCAAAAATGTTTGAGTAGATAATTAAGGAAATCTTTTTCATATTGCTTGCTTATGGACTGGGAAAAAAGACTGTTCAAGCAAATGTCTCCAGAACTGCTTTAGTGGAAAAATGTGATTTTTTTTTTTAAGTACTTTGTGAAATTTATTGTTGTTGTGAAATTTATTGTTGTACTTAATCACCCCCCGCCCCTCCCCATTCCTGTTCAGCCTTTACCAATTCATTTAGCGATGTTCAGGCTATTTGATCCTTGTACTCTCCACCACTGCTTCATCTCTTCTCATACACTATGTTAACCAACTCTGTCAATTAAGTGATTACTTCTTAACATACATTATGGATTTTCCCCCCTTTCTTTGACAGTGCTGCTGAACACCACAGCAGGAACTTGCAGAGTCACAGTCATTTGGATTATTGTGAAGCCAGCAACTGACGTACAGACTCTGTACTAACATGAAACGACATCGACCTAGTGGAGCTCAACAAAGAAAAATTAAAAAAGCAAAAGGGGAGGCGATTGAATCAATATCTGGATCTATGTTGAAATATGTAATGCTTTCAGCATCGTATAAAGGTAATGAAGAAGATTCTGAAGAAGTGCAAGCTGGCACATCCGAAATACCTGTAGTAGAAACGCAAGATTCAGATGACCCTGAACTGAAAGAAGACAGTGAATCGTCATCTATAAGCACTGACACTGAGGAAGAGAATCTAATTGATAGCAAGAGTCAACACCAACAGCATAAAAATAACAGTGGAGAAGAAAGGGATGCTAGTAAAGACCAAGAGTTTGAAGAAATAGCGCATGAAATTTTACTTTATTGCGATATCGCTGCTTGGCCAGTACCAGTTCCAGATGACTTGAGAGTTAAGCTGGTTAAGAAGGGAAGTGAACCTTTTCAAAATAAAAATGGACCTTTCTCTGCTAGTCAGCGAGAAGGAAAAAAGAGCAAAGGATTCAGTCGACACTTAACAACCTCATAGTTCTATAAATCTTTACCAAAGGGCGAAAAAGTTTTGAGAACCTGGATGGTTTATTCAAAATCAAAAAATTGCTTGTTTTGTTTTTGCTGCAGACTGTTTGCAGATAGTGAGACAAAAGCTGGAACATCTGTCTTTGTAACTGGCTTTAAAAACTGGTGGAAATTAAATCCTAAAGTCCCTGAACATGAGCGATCAGAACAACATCTCTTCTGCTTAGAACAATGGAAGACCTTGGCAAGGGGACTGGAACTCCATAAAACTATTGATAGAATTCATGAAGTGGAAATGGATAAAGAGAGAAAATACTGGAGAGACATTTTACATCGTGTTTTGGATGTAATTATGTTTTTGGCTAAACAAAACCTTCCTTTCCGTGGTCACAGAGAGGATATGTTATCAACAAACAAAAGAAATTTTTTAGAGTTGATAGAATTACTATCAAATTATGACCCGATTTTGAAGGAACATTTTGTAAAAATAAAACATGCTATTCCTTCTGAAAGCAGATTGAGTTCATACTTATCTCCAAAAATTCAAAATGAATTCATTCATCTTCTGGGAAATTATGTCAAAGAAAAAATTGTGGCAGATATTAAAAAAGCAAAATACTTTGGCATTCTTTTTGATAGCACCCCTGATGTTTCACACACTGATCAAATGTGTGAAGTGATCAGATATGTCTATATTGAAGATGATAACGTTGAAATAAAGGAATCATTCTTGGGCTTCTTTCCTATTTCTGGGAAGTCTGCTGCTGAACTCACGGAACAGATCTTGAAACAACTGGATAGTGATGGACTGGATATAAACCTCTGTCGTGGTCAAGGCTATGACAACGCTGCAACTATGGCTGGCATTCATGGTGGTGTTCAGGCAAAAATCAAAGAAATTAATCCCAAGGTTTTATTTGTGCCTTGTGCAAATCATTCTCTGAACCTTTGTGGAGTTCACTCTTTTGGAAGTGTTTCTTCATGTGTGACTTTTTTTGGAGCTTTGGAAAAAGTGTATTCATTCTTTTCAGTCTCAACTCATCGATGGGAAATACTGCAGAACGTAGGTATAACAGTGAAAAGACTTTCCCAGACAAGATGGAGTGCTCATTATGAAGCAGTGCATGCCATAAAGACAAATTTTGAAAAGTTAATTTCAACCCTTGAAGCACTGTGTGATTCAAAAGAAAATGTGGATACAAGAGGATCAGCTCAGATTTTGCTCTCTGCTGTATGTGATTTTTCTTTTCTGTGTTATCTCTTTTTCTGGTGTGAAGTTTTGCATGAGGTTAACCAGACACAAAAATATTTGCAAACAGCCGGGATCAGCCTTGAACAATGTACAGTGAAACTACAAGCTTTAAAATTGTTCCTTGAAGACCAGCGCACAGAAATTGTGGAGAAGGCCATTAACTATGGAACAACAAAATGTAAGGACATGGACATTGGCATAGAAAAAAGAATCAAGTTTCGAAGAAGAATGCCTGGAGAAACAACAAAAGATGCTGGTCTTACTTTGACAGAAGAAACCACAAGGGCTATGTTTGAATGTCTTGATCGTTTTCACGAAGAACTGGAGACTCGTTCTAAAGCAATGGATCAAATAATGTCAATGTTTGCTATCATTCAGCCATTCTCTCTAATTTTTGCAGAAGAAGAAAACCTTCGCAAGATTTTACCAAATATAACTGAAATTTATGATGAATTTTCTGGTGAAGATATCATACTGGAAATTTTTCGACTACGGAGACTTTTAAAAGCTGCTGGAATGAATCCCAAAGAAACAAAGGCATGGACAGTTTTGCAATTTCTAGAATTTATTGTGAAATGGGATTTTTATGAATCTGTGCCAAACTTATCCTTATGTTTAAGACTTTTCCTACTATTTGTGTATCTGTTGCTTCATGTGAAAGAAACTTTTCAAAATTAAAATTAATAAAAAGTGTTCTTCGATCAACTATGAGCAATGATAGATTGACGAATCTAGCTATACTGTCCATTGAATATGAATATGCAAAGAAGATCAATTTTGATGAAATCATTGACAAATTTGCTGAAGCTAAGACTCAAAAACAGAAACTGTAATATTCATTACTGTGAAAGACCAATATGAATGTATGGGTTTCCCTGTATTTTTCAAAAAATACATGGATTAAAAAGTATTAATCCTATTACATTTTCCCTTTTTTTGTACAAACCAAAACCAGAATCCATAGAAAATCTGACAAATGGTTCGACAATGAACTACTCCTACTGAAAAGACAATGCAGACAACTAGAAAGAAAATGGAAGAAAAACAGTCAAGATTCCACAACCATGATAAAACAACTACAAACAATACTGGTCTACTCACTGAAGAAATTCGACCACATCACAGAGGTATACCACAACTCACATTGGCTCCCAATACAAGCGAGAATACACTTCCAATTTTCCTGCCTACTATTTAAAGCAATAAACGGAGACAGCCCAGCCTATTGGAACAATCAACTAATTAAATCCACCTCAACTAGACATAGGAGAACTCACGCACCATTCACACACCCTCCAACCAAAAACTGTTCAACAACCTCCTAGCCATTCGAGCTGCAACTCTCGACCTCCAACTCTATAACCTATTGACTTCGACCGCAGACTACAAAACTTTCAAAAAATAAATAAAAACCCTTCTTTTCAAAAAACACATAAAACCGAACTAACACAATCAGAACTGTCCCAAGCATCACCTGCAACTACTCCATATGTACTTCTAATGTCATGACAATTTAGACATAATTTATGTTATGTTATGTTTGGAATAATGGTTACATATATGAGGTTCAATAAAAGAAAATTTTCACTGCCTGTTTCTATTCTGACCATTTATTCCATTTCATGGTTATTGCAAAAAAAAAAAAAAAAAATTTTTTTTACATGGGGGGGGGGGGGGGGGGGGGGGGTCAAAAAATGATGGGCCCTGGGTGCCACATACCCTAGGTACGCCACTGGAGCCAGGCAAGGTATTTCATAGCCATCGACATGGCTGCTGCTTGTGAGGTAAGCTCGAACATGTCATAGGTAGAACGAACCATATGCTTCCTCAATTGCAAAACTGTAGCCATAAGGTTTTGAAAAGCTTGAGTTTTACATGAAGGAATATATTTTTGAAAAGCTGAAAACTGCTTAACCAAATTTTTAAGGTAGAAGGAAATATGGAAATTATAGTTTCCAGCTCGGTTTGCCAACATTGCATTTTGGTAAAGACGTTTACAAAATTTGTCCATTGCTTTACCTTCTCTGTCAGGTGGTACAGAAGCATAGACACTAGCCCCTGCAGACTTCTTCAAGGTTGATTCCACTAGAAGAGACTATATAATGAGTCAAGCTTTCTAGGAGCCATGCAAGTCTCACGCAAAATATCATGAAGAGGAAGCTTTAGTAGTTCTTTTGGTGGTTGGTCATAATCTAGAGCCTCCAAGAACTGTTCACTATACTTGAAGTCCGCCTCCAATGGAATGGAAAGGTCCTCAGACATTTGCCGGAGAAACCTTGAAAAAGAGGACCTCTCAGAAAAAGCAGCAGGTTGAAGCTGAGGTAAATCTGAATTATCAGAATCTTCATCATCAGACGAGAGTGGTTTTTGCTCCAAGTCTTCCAATAAGTCTGAGTCCTGAATGGAATGAGGACAGTGCCGAAGACTCAGTGTTGAAGGCTCAATATGCTTCATCTTATGAGAGGCCTTCCGGGACCACAATGGTGTCACCTCTCTAGATGTTTGAGTCGAAGATGACTGGTGCTGTGGAATGAGATCAATTAACTCCAGTGTCAATGGTCCTCGAACCGGTGAAGCATCAATGTGAGGT